>NC_133771.1:163520917-163630205 GCF_003597395.2 Chelonoidis abingdonii
CCGGTGAGGAGGAGGAGGAGAGTCCGGGAACCACAGTCTCCTCCTGAGGTTCTTGCTCCAGAGGGGGGGCAGTTTCTGGGGCGGCCTCAGGGTCGTGGGTCGCAGTTGACCTGTCGTCATCTTGTGGTGGGCGACTGACAGTGGCCTCCCGCACTCGACGGGCGGCTGATGCAGACCGGGCCAGCGTGGTGGGATCGCCTTGGGCTTGGTGGTAGGCCCAAGGCGTCCAGAAGGACCACTGTTGCGGCTGTTCCAGACCTTGGTGTTCCGCCACATCCCCATAGAAGGCGCTGTCCGGGTGAGACGAACCCGAGGGATGTCTCGACAGCCAAGGTGGAGCGGATAGCCATGAATCCGGTACCGGGCGTCGGGTTGTGTTGGCGAACGGTGCCGGGAGTCGTACCTGTGCTGGGACCGGGACCTGCGACCAGCACGGTGCCGGGAGGTCGACCGGGATCTAGAGTAGTGACGGTAAGAAGGGCTCCGTTGATGGCGGTGCCAGGAGGTAGACCGTCGCGTTGAGGAGCGGTCTGGTGATCTGGACCAGTGCCGCGAGTACGACCGGCGCCGAGAGTGGGATCGGTGCCGGGACTGCGAGCGGTGTCGTGAAGGAGATCGGCGATGCGAGCGGGAGCGGTGCCGTGACCTTGATCGTGATCAGCGCTTGTCCGCTGCTCCGACGGACAATGGCCTAAGCATCGCTGGCTTCCCTGCCGACGAGAGAACCCGCACCGGCGGTGCCGGGGGTTGAGGTAGGGAAGGCTCAGTGAAGGCTATAAGTTCCCTCGCCGACGCAAAGGTCTCTGGCGTAGTGGGAACGGTGAGCTCGACCAGGGCATCCGCCGGGGAGCTGTCTTGCACCGGACTCGACGGCTCTTGCCTGCCCGGAGTCGACGGTGCTGGGATAACCGGTGCCGTGGCAGATGGCGGTGCCGGCCGGCACGGTTTCCTATGCTCAGACTGCGGTGCAGTAGCTGCCGCCGCAGGAGCCTTCAACTTCTTCACCTTTGGCGAAAGGGAGCGGTGCCGGGCTGGCTTCTGCGCCGGAGACAGATGGTGACGCGGTGTTCTGGCAGCACCGGTCGTCTCCGGTGCCGATGAAGAACTTCTGCCTGGTGCAGACTGCGGTGCGCTCGGTGCCGGAGCTGCAGGGGTCAGCGCCGCCTCCATGAGGAGCTGCTTTAAGCGCGAGTCCCGCTCCTTTTTTGTCCTGGGCTTAAACGACTTACAGATCCGGCACTTGTCAGTGAGATGGGATTCCCCCAAGCACTTTAGGCAACGGTCATGGGGGTCTCCCGTTGGCATCGGCCGACGGCAGGCCGAGCACTGTTTGAAGCCGGGAGTGCCAGGCATGAGCCCGGGTCCCGGTAGGGGTGAGGAAGATTAAACCTCAGCCCTCAACTATATACAAAAAACTACTCTAATAACTAGAACTAACAACTATGAATTAAGACTAACTACAAAATTAACTAACAACTAGAGATGAGAAACGGGTGAAACACTAGGGAAGTGGAGGTCAGCTAAGCCGCACTCCACTGTTCCAACGACCGACATGGGCGGTAAGAAGGAACTGAGGAGCGGACGGGTCGGCAGGGGTATATAAGCGGTGCCGCAAAGGCGCCACGCCAGGGGGCGCCTGCTGACCCGCCGGGTGTTGCTAGGGGAAAATTCTTCCGACGAACGTGCACGCGGCGCGCGCACACCTACTTGGAATGGATATGAGCAAGCACTCGAAGAAGAACCTGGGATTCCTCTGGGACAAAAGGTGCAACATAAACACAATAAACAGGTCTATTTATCAACACTGAGACGCACCCCCCTCTGAGGAGAAACAGGGCCAGTTGTCTGGACGATGCTTGGGTCCTAAGCGTTCATTTATGATTGATGTGCATTTGTCTGGATATGAAAGAAAAGGAAAATCCAAAGACAAAAGATTTCATTAAATGTCTTCATTGGTCACCAAATGAGGTATTTAGCCAAACATTTGTCTTCAGAAGCTGTATACAGACGTACCATTAAATGTTTGTAAGTGATGGATGGAACAATGACCAAAAAACCCGTAGAACAGTTGATTTTTATAAAAAGCTTTTCATAAAAACATATTACAAGAGACATTAGAGCTCACTCTGCAGCATTTTGTGATGTCAACATGTAATTGCCTGGATTAACAATGGAACCATTTGACATAGAAAGGGCTGTGGTTTGTTTGCCCCGACTGAATGATGTATTGTCTTCGGCAAAATAGCTGCAGTATTATCACAGTCTGTTGGTTTAGGTTTCTAAAACTCCCACACAAATTGAGCCCTAAAGTGGTAGTTTGTGAAAAGCCAGTAGCTCATCAGGATGCATAAAAAGAACATCTTACATTATAAACTGGGGAGTCTGAACGATCACACATGAACTCTCACACAATCAGGAGCTGAAGGCCATTCCATATTTCACTGACCAGTTCATTTTCCTCTATTCAAATATGACCCACAAATGATCTCCAAGCCAGTAATATACAAGCACACACGCACACACACACTTTTGCTAAATGATTATTGCTTGAGACACAGTGGGTGAAATCCTATTCCTGTTGAAGTTAATGGGAGTTCACCCAGTGAATCTATAGGCTGATATGCTTTCCTCCAGATCTGAGTAACTATTCTCCTGGCTCCTCTACAACTTGGAATGACTTTACTGTTTGCAACGCATACACAATACGCACAAATAGAGTAGGCAAGGCATCCACCAGAAAATACTGTACACTGTAGGGAAGGATCCATATTTCTTCAAGGAGGATAAATAAGATGGTCTTCTCCATCTCTAAAGGCCACATCTACACAATAAGTACAACTGTGTTTTGTAATCAGTTCACAAAATTCTATGCCCAAGTTACAACATCAGTGATTGAGTTATCACCACACAGGAACTTATTTCCCAACCAGTGGGTCAACCAAGTTTGTGCAGCCATGTTTACTACACTGCCTGACATGTATTAATGCATTCTGGGGAAAATCTGGGGAGCTATCCCATAGTGCCTGAGGAAGGGAAAGAATGCCTAAAGGAAATTCACACAGCAGCAAGTGGGGCAATGCACTCCAGGGTGTCCTGCCCCATAGAGAATTAGGAGAAAGAAGAACCAACTAACTCAGTTACACAGAGAGTTAGGGGGTCCAGTCAACACTGCAAAATAAATTTTCTGTCATCATGTGCCAGGCTAGGACACAGGCAGCTGATCATGTGCCAGTGTTGCATTAGCCATGCTGTGTCTGGACAAAACATGTCTAGAGCCAACTGTCTTTCTAGTTAGTAAGGATGTGTATAATTTGTATAGTGTACAAAGAGCTTTATTCCTATCATTAGAAACTCATTCATCCATTCAATTATCATTCCACTGAGGCATGAGCCTGTCCAGATCAGGTGTGCAGCGTTATGTATTTAAGGTAAAAGACTGAAGAACAGGACAGAGGCCCAAAGGAATGCAATCCTGCATTACCAAATGAGTGCTGATGTGCAGCGACCCGTTGCTCCTGCCTAAAAGGTCAGCATGAAGCTAAGCAGGTCCCAACTGCGCATGGAGAATGGTATTTAAATCCATGTACCCTCAGACACACCCATTCAGTGCCCATCCCTCTCTCCATTTTTACCCTGCACTCTTGAGAATAAAAAAGTGCAAGCCAAAGGACATGAGACTTCCCTCTGCTTCGTGCAGAAGGCTTTGCCTAGAACTAAACTCACATCCATGCTGGAGAACGGCACTAATTTCACACTCACTGCTGGACACAATGTGTGCATGAGCAGGAATGTTTTTTTTTTCGTTTTTTTTAATATTTCCTTTAGGGCACAAACAGCTGCAACTTCCTATGCTCAACAGTTCAACTGCAGCTAATGATACTCACTTAGCTAGAACTTCCTCGGAGAACATCCTCCAGCCCAACAGGAATGCTGGGTACACAATACAAACACCAGTGCACAAAAAGGGCACTTACATAATTTTGGCATGGGCTTTTGTGCTGGTGACCAGTGTTAAGTAGCGTTCGTTTTCATAGCAAGGTATGTCATCACAATAGACAGCCTCTCCGCATGCCTGTTTGGCTGCTGAAAGGTGCACCATGGGCCGTCCCACCATATCTTCCACAGACTGTCCTGCAGGCACTTCCTGTAACAAAACACACACTAGGTATCCTTGCTCCTACCATAGGATACCCAGATGTTGAGGCTGGGAGGTTGGGGGCAGGCATCTCCTATGACAGTGATGGGGGAAGTAGGAAGTAGTTGGAGTGGGGAAGGGCAAAGTAAATATGGGTGAGTGAGTATGAGAGTGGAAGAGGACGATGTTGTGGTAGAGAAAGAGATGGGGCAGGGAAATCTGGCTTAAAGACAACTCTAAGCTAAGGAGAAGAGAAGGGTTTGAAGTGTTCTTTGACACGATCCAACAGCTTGAAGGGAGGACTAGCATGGGACAGTGCAAATTTAAAAGCATCTTCCCCTCTCTGCTGAGCAGAACTGGCCATGAGTGGAGGGTTAATGTTAGCAGGCAGGGGGTGTTTGTAGATATGAAGACAGAGGTAGAAGGGAGCCAGCCCAAGAGGTTTGGGAAGCAGAAGCACAGTTTTGAATTGAATTTGGAACTGGATGGGTAGCCAGTGAATTTGACAAGGACGGGGGGGACGATGGAGCTGAATGGAAAGAGCTCTCTAGCTGTAGCCTGCTGGGAGTCACACACTTAGACAATCAGGTTTCTGGAAAACTAAGGGAGAGAACATCATAGTACTCCAGTGAGGAAGTGCTTAAAGCCTCAATAAAGATCTCAACTGTGACAGAATCCAGGCATGCAAGGACAAATGCTGGCCATGCTCAGGAGGTGAAATAGAATAGGGTGAGTCTGGAATCACATAGGAGGCAAGCCTGAACCGTGTGCATATCACTACTTACTTGGAAGAGTTGGACATTGGCAACAGGATCTTTATGAAACACCTCAGTGGCACTCACGTCTTTGGAGGGGACCAACTCAACAAGGTTATTCTGCCAAAGACAGGTTAAAAAATGACCATCCCTTTTATCTGTTTTCTGTTTCCCTTTTCTCATGTCTCCCAGTTAGTCTCTGGTCTCTTCCTCTTTTTCACCTAACTGTCATCCCAGACTGTGCAATTTCACATCTAACATGGTTCTGTCTGCCGATGTAAACCCATCAGTTCAGTGGTGTCCCCTTTACAGGATGGTCCACATAAAGAAGTTAGACAACAGCTACTTTAGCTTAGGCAGTAGAGGCTCATGCTCTTAGCAGAGAGGGTTCAGTCCCCAGTAGGCTCATCCATCTTTGTACAATGCAAGAGGCAATGTTGTCACAGGCTCCTATGGATAGCAACAACCCTGACAACAGTGTGTGGAGAGAGCAGGAACCTAGGAGCCCACTTGCCTGCTACAGAGCACAGCCCACTGTAGGAGAAGTGAGGGTGGTTGAGCTAGTGGATCTGCTAGGCAGATGCTCTGATCTTTATCCTACACAGAAGAAGCAGCAGCTATTATAACACAGAGCAGCTTGACAGAATGGATTCCTTCTGCACCCTCTCCCCAGCACAGGGACTGTGCACTGAAAACAGCACTTTTCACTATGTGCTGAGAATCTGCCCACTCTGTCTGGGTTCAGTTCCACCATGCCATCTTTTATTTAACCCTCTCTATTCCAGCCCCAGCAAGGGGAAAGCAGCACTCACATTCCCATTGGGTGGCTTGTTTAATTTCTGAAGCACTATCAGATAAAATTTAAAGAAGAAACTGAGCGTAAGCGTGCGTCGGAATTCCACCATCCCACCAGGAGCTGAAGGAGACAGGTTCATCTCATCTGCCAACAGGCGGCAGGCTTCCTGCAGCAGATTTTCATTCCACTCTCTGCACAGGAACAAATAAATAAATAACAACAATAATAATATAGAGCACCTCCCTAGCACTCTATATTGTCAAAACATTTGCCAGACATTCACTAACTAATCCTTCCAACACCTCAGCATGAAATCCTCACAATGACAAATCTCTGTCTCATTTCTCATGCATTACCCTAGCAGAACTCCCACTGATTTAATTAAAATTAAGTTGCTCTGCAACTGCATAACTGAGACCATTTCTCCATAGTACCTGCTCTGCTTCTGCTCTCTAAAATACTCCCCTGGTAGCCACCATGGCAATGGTATAATCAACAACATTCCAACAGATTGTTTTTCCATCAGAAGATGCTGATTCGATGAAATTGAAAAGTTCCTCCTGGGGAATGTAACGATTTCTTCAATATTTAGGAATTACAAAATGTTTCATTTCAACTGTTTTGATTATATATGATATAAAAGTCTAAATGATAAATTGCAAAGGGAATTTTTGGAATACTTTGTTTCTCTAAAAATTCTGAAATTTCTGCTTTTCATCATGATTCAGGACTAAATAAAATTTGAAAATCTCGGAATTTCTCACAGGACAAGAATTCTATTTTTTGACCAGCTCAACCAGTGTATTCAAACAAACAGTGGCAGATCTAAAACATGGCTATGGCTTAATGAAATAGCATAAGTGACAGATTCCACAGTTCTTTGAGGGTGCCTTAGTCCTTGTAAGGAGTACTGGAAATCACATGAGATCATGAAGAGGTCTGGGTAAGGTCAGACAAACCCCCAGATCTATGCAGGGTTTTATCCAAACTTCTCACTCTTCTGTCCCTTGTTTTTCACTACCTCTTACGCATACCGTAAGTGAGGTTTCAGAAAATTTGGTCTGCTACTATAAAAATAACCCTTTAAAATGAACACTGTTGCACTAAGAGGCCCTTTTGTGCTAAAAAGATCAGATTAGGATTCTCCTACCTGCTGATAAGATCCCGGCAAGTTTTTTCTGCCAGTACGGTTGTGGGAGCCATTCCTCCATAGCTCAGCTTAATCTCCTGGACTCGGTTGCTACCTTCTTGAAACAAGACTCTCATTCCACAGGTCACTATAGCAATGTCATCCTCCCGACGGGAAGCCTGCTTGAAGGCTGAGAAATACTCATCCTAGAGGAAGAGAAAGAATTTGTTTTCAACTTGGGTCACAAGCAAGGCCAGCAGAATGTGGACAGCCTAGTAATCTATCCCTGTGACCAGAATACCCAAGAGAATCCCAGATGGAGAGCTGACTGCATTCTGAATGAGGAATCATGCTTCAGACAAGACCATTTTTCACATGATTCAAAGCTGGGTGCTAGGCCAGCTAAGAAAGGTCCAGTCCATCAGCTGTTATAAAGTCACTCACTCTGCCTGGGAAGGTTTGAAAACTGTTAGGGAATATTCTTTTGATACTTGTCCTCTCTCTTCTCTAGCCTTGGAAAAGAAATTAATGACTATGGATTTTCACACTCCAGCTATATGAGTAACTGATTTTTTGGTTCACTGGCCAAACCAAAACATTATTTTAAAAAAAAAGTTTTAATTTTTTGGCAAACCAATAAGTTGAAAAAATTTTGTGTGTCTGGAAAAAATGTTTCATGCAAAACTAAACATTTCATTTTGTTTTTGAGAATTTTTACCTTTTAAAAACATGAAATAAAACTAAAGTGGATTTCTAAATGAAAAGCCATTTCTATCCAAAACAATCAAACCACTTCAACAGCAAATGTCAAAATGACATGCTTTGATTTTTTTGTGAAATTTTTCATTTTTTTTTGAGCGAAACAATTTGGCAAATTCAACATGAATTCATTAAATGTTTGGGTCACCACCTCTGCCTTTTTTTTTTTTTGGGGGGGGAGAAAAAAGCTTCAGAGGAAAAATTTCATCCAGCTCTATTTCCCTCTCTCAACAATTCCATCTTTTTCTCATGTTAATTAAATACAGGCCTGATTTAAAAAAAATTAGATCCAAATAACCTCAGATCTAGGGAATCCTTGAAATTTTAACTCAAATGCAGGACTAAATTTCACACCTGGCTCCCAGCTCTAAAATGGGTCAGACTAAGAGCATGGATCCAAACACCTCTTAACTTGTTCGTTCAGTTTGTTCTCCGCCAGGGCTTTATCCAGTCTCCAGCAATGGGGCTTCCATCATTCCTTTTACTTTTTAAAAAAATCTCAGGCAGTTCTCTTCAGCAGATCCTAGTATCTGGCATGGACTCCCTGTACTGCTCCAACTTATTGCCTCTTTGCCTCAGTCCAAAATATTCCTCTTCTTTTCTCCCTTGCTTTCATCTCTTAATTTCTGCCTACTCCTTATAACTAACTGCTCAAAGTTTTTCACCCTGCAAGCCAAATTTTGAGTGAGGCTCCATTTATTAATTAATTAATTAACAAGAACTGCAGGTGGATCAAAGTGTGCACTCAAAAGCCAACATGCATGTGTGTAAAACAGGCAATTGCCGAATTGCTGAGCTAAACACAGATTAAGGGAAATCAGCTAAACATTTGGGGCCAGAATCTAAGGCTATGTCTACACTACCACTTATGTTGGCAAATGTTATATCGCTCAGGGGTGTGAATATTCCACACCCACACACCCAAGTGACATACATTACATTGGCATATGGGCTAGTGTGCACAGCACTATGTAGCGGGAGAGCGTCTACCTCTGCTTGTTGCGGGTGGATTAATTATGCCGACGGGAGAGCCGCTTCAGGACAGATCTTACAGAGGCGCAGCTGCATCAGTACAGCTGTGCCACTGTAAGCTCACTAGTGTATACATACCTTAGTGTAAATCAGTATAGCTCCAGGGGCACAAAGGAACCCAGTCCTGCTTGACTGGGACTGCTGATGTGTGGCTACAACTTACTCCTGTCTAAAAGGTCAGCATGCAGCTAAACTTGTCCAAACTGCACACAGAGAATGGCATTTGATGGAATAAGGGAGTTGGTGGGCAAGGGGCTTGCGACTTTGTTCTGCCCAGTGCAGAGGACTTTGCCAAGTACTTGACTCACATCTATGCTGGAGCATAACAGCTGCCTCGCATTCCTGCTGTGTACCAGGAGTGCACTAGCAGGAACCTTTTCTTTTTCAGAATATTTTCTTTAGGGCACAAATAGCTGCAACATACAAAGCACACCAGTTCACCTGCAACTAATGATGCTCAATGTGTACAAATAATGCCAGCTTCAACTAGCTGATAGGGAGGGTCTTAGTTCATACTGGACCTAGTCTTTCCCTGCCATGCACGGTATGAGAAACTCCCACTGAAATTACTGGTATCCTGCGGTAAGCAAAGAATCAGTCCCTTTATGTCACTCTTTTTAAGTGGTTTCCTGTAAAGAGTGTTCAGTGACAGCATGTATGCAAGACACTGAGCAGCAGAAAGTTCTGGTCAGTTAATTATTTCCTGGCAGCAGCAGCCAGAAGTGATCCCTCTATTGTTCGTAATGAGTGCACTCTCTCAAGGGCCTGGTTTTGTGCATTGCAAACTCATTACTGGAAGTGCACAGCTGAAGCTTTCATTTCACATCCTGCATGCATCTTTCCACACATGGCCCTAATTAGTGGGCAGCCAGCAGATAATATGAGAGCAGCATGTATTGGTGCCCTCCTTGCCAGCACATCTCAGTGCACTTTGCTTGTTACACTACTTAACTATCAGAAAAGAGGAAATGCAGCCTCTGCCCTCACTTTGCATTTCAATGAGCTTTCCAGTAATGAAATGACAGTGAGAGGTTGACACTCAGCAAATCTCCTGCAGACTCCATATCTGAGGCTATGTCTTCACTGCCCAAAAGGTGCGGTTTTTACAGTGAGATAACTAACACAAGCTAAACAAGGCACTTGCAGCTTGCCCCACCATGTACCTACGCAAGGTCAACACTATGTTCCCCCAACACACTGCTGACCTTGGCTAGCTATACTATGGTAAAACTACCATGCCTTGTCTCCACTAGGATTTTACAGTGGTTAGCTAACTTGCATTAGTTATTTGGCAGTAAAAACCCACATCTTTTTGACTCCAAGCAGTGAAGACAAAGAGAGAAGAGGTTTTCCCGGTAGCAGCAGGAGTTACAGATGTAAATCAAATGACCCTTTTCTTTCCCCTCCCACACGTGTCAGATTGCAGCATCCCCATCTTATATCACATTAACAATGCCAGCTCAATGGACGAAGTGTAATAGCCAATGTTCACATTTTCAGAGACATCAGTGCCACATCAGCTTCTTCTCCCATCCCACCCACCCTTCTCCCTCCCGTCAATCATCACAAAAGAGGGAGGTCAGTGGAGATGTCTAATAATAACATTACAATTAGAGGATGCTAATTTGAGAAATGAAGGAGGGGTTGGTTGTCACCCTTTGAATTTTCTCCTGCTTTACATCATGAAGCTGAAGATACAGAGCAAAAATCAAGATGAAAAGATCCCAAAGTGTAGGTATACAAACTAGAGGGATCAGCATTCACCAATGAAATGCCATCTCCATGGGATAAAACAACAGTGTAACAAAACTACAACAACACTGAACAACAGTGAAGATTGCTGAACATGGGGCTTGAAATCTCTATTTTATTACACCAACTTTACACGGGTGTGACACCAGTGAAATCAACAGAATTACACCAGTATAAAACTGGTGTACCACAATGGAAAATTAGATTGTGTTAGCACTGTGTTAAAATTTAGGTTCTGAGGAGGCCAATTGTATGATTCATTATTGATAATGCTATACAGAGCCTTTTACTTCTGTGTGACTTGTTAAAATTTAAAACAAGCCAGTAGTGAACAGATCTGATCATTGTTCAGTCTAAAGTGAGTTTCATGGCCTCAGTCCAGGTCCCAGCAGAATAAAGTCCACATTGCAAAAACCACCATCCTGACCAGCCCCTCTGTTTACAGTCTCAGCAAATAGCCCAAGGACTGTATGGATAACAGAGATTGCACAACCTTCTTATTCTGAAAGACTAACTTTTCAGCGCACAGTCAAGAAACATAGATCCATAGATTCCATGGCCAGAAAGGACCATGGTGATCATCTTGTCTGACCTCCTGTATAGCATAGGCCATAGAACTTCTCCCAAAACAATTTCTACAGCTTTTAGAAAAGCATCCAATCTTGATTTAAAAATTGTCAGTGATGGAGAATCCACGACAATCCTTGGTAAACTGTTCCAATGGTTAATTACTTTAGAACTGCATGAGGAAGTTTGCAGTTCCACCAGCTTCACTGTGATGAACAGGGAACTTGAATCTGCAGGAATGTTAAACTAGCACCTTCGGACAGATCTAAACTCACCTGGGGGGAAAAAGAGCCCCAAAACACTCAGGTGAAACGTTCTACTGATCTGATTACTTCCTGTGCTAGTTAAAGGCCTGCATTTGGCAGGCTCCTCTCTCTGTTTTCACTTATGTATAGCTGTGCATTTCTCCATAATGCCTGCTTCCCCATGTCAGCCCTACTCTTGTGAGGAATGGCTCACAACTTCACTGGTCAACCGATCAATGCTCTGGTACTTTACCTCTCGAACTGTCATCCTGCTCCTTATGGAGATGGAACTGAACCACAACACCCCATCACAGTGCAAGTAGAATTGTTTTTGACAATTAACTAGCAGTGAAGAGTCCAAAAAACAGCTTTAGTGGGGAACTGGCTGAGGATAACAATCCCAGTTTGGGACTTTCTTGGTGAAATATCTTGTTAGACTAGCCAAAACACTGGGTAGAAAAGCCTTCAGCTTCTCCCACTCACATCTTTACGCACCTCCTAGAAAATCACCCAGAAGGATGTACAGATGTTCATAACACTTAAAATGTATTTTTTAAAATTATATTGTCAGATAGCTTCAGAGAACAATATTCTCAACTGTTGCAGTTAAAAATATTCCATTAATTTCCATTGGTTTGTTTTTATCTTCTGTGGTACCACCCACATTTCTTGATAGCCTAAAAGGTTAAGTACATGGAGAAGGTCTGTATGTGTCTGGTGGACAGACACTAGAAGAGACTTAAATAATGTCTGGAGTCCCTCATCTGGTGGCATATTACCATAGCCAAAATGAATACAGAACACTTGTGATCCAGAGGGGGGCAGCCATTCTAAAAATGATCTTCTTTCTAGCTGACCCTATAGGGGGCTAATTAAGCATATCTCTGCTGGAAGTCCATCTTCAAGGAAAGGTTAGTTTCGATTAGAAGCATTAGACATTTTGGGTCCCCTATAGGGGAACACCAGATCAGCTTTACACAGCTATTAGACTATTGTTAATTCCAGCATCTCACCTTCCTAGAGTAAGGCATCTCAATGGAAAGCAATATCTCCTCAGGCTTTAGTACTGTCTTTCTGTAACCAGTGAAGAACTTTTCATCCATCCTTATAGTTCTTCTGCCCTCTGTAGAACAAGGAGAGGAAAAATAAACAAATGATTGGGCAAGTGTATCAGGCAATAATCTCCCATTTCATCGAGGTAAAGAATTATTGTCAGGCATGTAGCGAGGACCTTGCAGTTATATAAACTAAATTTGATCTGATCTCTGTTATTTTTCCTCTTAATTTCTAACTCTTTTTAGCCAAATCCTAAACTACTTCTTCAAGTTCAGCTCAGTCCTTACACAGACACAACTTCCACTGATTTCTATGGGAGTTTTGCTTGCATAAGGACCAAGTTAAACAGGAAATAAAGATTTGAGGAGTGTCTCTTTGATCATAATTCATTCCAAACACGCAAGTGAATCAGTTTCCAACATCCCAATTAGGGATGTGTGAATAAATAATTTTTCAGTTTGCTGGCAATTCCAAAATATTGGAAAAAAATCATCTTCCAGAACACAATTTTTTTCAAAATCTTCAGCAAGTCAAAAAGTAAATAATACTAATTAATCATTTTGTTTTAAGTTCAAGCATTTTTTGACTTTTAAATTTTTCAAAAAATTAAAATGGAAGAAAATTTTAACTTTTTTGGAATTTTTTTTTAAGGGAGATTTTGGCTAAAACAATTTGACAAAACTAACACAAATTCCTAATGTTGTTGTAGCTGTGTTGGTCCCAGGATATCAGACCTGAAGAAGAGCTCTGTATACCTTGATAGCTTGTCTCTTTCACCAACAGAAGTTAGTACAATAAAAGATATTACCTTACCCATCTTGTCTCACAAGTTCCCAACACATTACAATGTTACTGAATCTTTATTCTTTTCCCCAAAACAGTTTTGGTTGAAAAATTTCAACCAGCACTTATCCCAATGTGCCTTTTTCACCATTCACAGGGGGAACATTACAAATCAGCACTTTTTCTTAATTCCCAAAAGGATCCTATTTAATCTAACCCCTTCAATGTCTTCTGAATAGCAAATACCATATATTATCTTTAACATATTTAGTACGATAGTATGAGTCAACAGTGTAGCACTGTTGCAAAAAAAAAAAAAATCATCATTCTGGGATGTATTTGCAAGAGTGTTGTAAGCAAGACCCGAGAAGTAATTCTTCCACTCTACTCTGTGCTGATTAGGCCTCAGCTGGAGTATTGTGTCCAGTTCTGGGAACCACATTTCAGAAAGGATGTGGACAAATTGGAGAAAGTCCAGAGAAGAGCAACAAAAATGATTAAATGTCTAGAAAACATGACCTGTGAGGGAAGATAGAAAAAATTGGGTTTGTTTAGTCTGGAAAAGAGAACACTGAGAGGGGACATGATAACAGTTTTCAAGTACATAAAAGGTTGTTACAAGGAAAAGGGAGAAAAATTGTTCTTGTTAACCTCTGAGGATACGACAAGAAGCAATGGTCTTAAATTGCAGCAAGCGCAAATTAGGTTGGACATTTAGGAAAACTTCCTGTCAGGGTGGTTAAACACTGGAATAAATTGCCCAAGGAGGTTGTGGAATCTCCATCACTGGAGATTTTTAAGGGGAGGTTAGCCAAACACCTGTCAGGGATGGTCTAAATAATACTTAGTCCTGCCATGAGTGCAGGGGACTGGACTAGATGAACTCTTGAGGTCCTTTCCAGTCCTATGAGTCTATCAAAAGTCAGGCAACAACTCTGATCTCAAAGACCCACAGGGATCATAGAGTCATAGAATTGCAGGACTGAAAGGGACCTTGAGAGGTCATCTAGTCCAGTCCCCTGCCCAGTCCATGGAATTATGAGAAAGATGGACTTCACTCCCACAGTCAACATAATCCCTTTACTTCTTCCTCAGGAATGAACCTTTTCAGTTAATTTTCTGTGTGTGTCAGGGGAGGAGGAAGGGGTGTTAGTGGGATTCCTTTGAACATCTGCCATAACAAAGGCAAAAGGGATTCTTTATTGAGACCGTTGAACTTGTGCTTCTCCCTGGCTGTTTAACACCCAGAAAAACTGAAACAGAGTCCCTAATGTAACATGCAGGGTTTTTTCTCCTATGTTCTGGCCTGAACTAAGCAGTCATAGGAAAGGACTACTGATTATCCTGCATCCCACACTGTCATTTAAAACTTTAAATAAACTTACCATTTGACACCAAAGTCAATTTGCTGCCACATGCCATAAAAACAGGGTTGAGATCAGAAATTGGACTAGCAGTCATTATATTTCCCCCAAGAGCCTGAAATAAAGTAAACCGAACACATGGTTTAGAAGACAGGTGGGAAGGTATGGTTAGTGCTACTTCACTAACTATCACTGATTCACATGTAACTCTGGAGCTTGTCTAGATTCAGGTTTTATTTGCTACCGTGACAATTTTAGGGCTTTAATTCAGTTCCAGTGATGAACACACAAAACCCACAGAGCCAGGATCAATCCTAAGGCATTTGATTGAAATGGTTTTCAAGGATGGTCCTTACCTGTACATAAAAAATGCCTCATGCTCTAATCATTCATGATAATGGTTCCAAAATTCAAACATTGGAGCCATGATGAAGGGCCTGATCCTGCAAGGTGCAGAGCACCTCCTGAGAAATGCTCAATGGCTCAGTTCTCATTGGCTGTGCTGGGAATTGAGGACACTTATAACCTTGCAGCATAAGGCCTCATGTCAGGTTTTTCAGCCTGCTTTAAAAGTGATTTTCTTATTTAACAGGTCTCTGAGCCTCAAAAAACATAGCCCTAGATAACTTGCAAAGCACAGAGGAGATATCTAGTAGGATCATTAGATGCTCTCATTCTTGGTTAGCCCTAAAAGCAGGGCTTGAACTGGGCTTTGCAGACTTCAGGGAAGATGCAGCTTCTAAGCGTCAAGGCAATATCAGCTTCCACACTCATCAGTGAGCAGGATGACCATGTTAGAGCCTCACTGAGGTATGACAGGCCTTTCCAACCCACCTCTGCCCATCTCTCATCTTCCTTACAGAGTCAAAACACTGTGGGCATCGGTAGACTCAGACCAGGAAAAAGCCACGTCAGGTCTGCTTTTCAGCACCCAAAGAGCACCTAGACCCAGGTACGGCCAGTGTCATTCAAACAGCTCTGTCGTAACACCACTCCAGATAAGCCTCTATTGAGGGCTGCCTTCTGAAGCTGTAACAGAGACTGTAGAAGACGGAGTCTTTTTTGCCTACAGAAGAATTATGGGGTCAATGCTCTGAGGCTTCCTGGTCAGGCTTTTGTTTTAATGACCCTTTGCAGTTTTGGATCCACCCTAAATGTTTCTTTGTTAAATGCCTCCTCATTTCCAGGCTGCTCTAGAGTTTTCCCATTTGTCTGGTAATAGTAATGAATGCAGTAGATTCCTTCTGCTTTTCCTTGGTGAGCTGCCTATGTCACATAGCAGTGGCGCTCAACCTTTCCAGACTACTCTACCCCTTTCAGGTATCTGATTGGTCTTGCGTACCCCCAAGTTTCACCTCACTTAAAAAGTACTTGCTTACAAAATCAGACAAAAAACATGAAAGAGTCACAGCGCACTATTACTGGAACATTGCTAATGTTCTGATTTTACTATATAATTATCAAATAAATCAATTGGAATGTAAATACTGTACTTACGTTTCAGTGTATAGTATAAAGTGCAGTATAAATAAATTATTGTGTGTATGAAATTTTAGTTGTACTGACTTCATTAGAGCTTTTTATGTAGCCTGTTATAAAACTGGGCAAATATCTGTATGAGTTGATTAACCCCATGGAAGACTTCTGAGTACCCCAGGGGTACGTGTACCCCTTGTTGAGAACCACTGTCAAATAGCAAACTAAGACAACACAAGGCAAAATAGTCTACAGCCTACACAGGCTTGCAGTAGAATTTTATTGGAAAAGAATCCACAAGCAAGGGACATCACGTCTTTCAAATAGGGGCACAATATCTTTCAGATGTCCTAGCATAATAAGAGAAGCACTAGGCATGTGATACTGTCAGGGTCAATTATTCAATCTGAATAATTTCCTCATTTAAGTTTCCTGCCCCTCCCTCCAGCATTAGCTCACTAACTTTCCTGAGTCACTTACTGCAACGTTTTTGATCTGTGGGCCTGCAAACCACCGCAGCTGTTCTAGTACAGCCTGGAACAATTCTGTTTTGTAGGAAGGAAGCTCAGCCACAGCTTTTTTCAGCACCACTTCTACACAGCTCAGAGTGCAGGCAGCACCAAAAGTAATACCTACAAGGGAGAACAACTTAATTTTTACCAACAGCCAATGTGTATGTTTCCCAGGAAGACAGTTACACCGGGGCACTTGCAGAGGAAGGTGCATGAGGCAATGCATTTTTCCCACAAAAAATTTTTTTCATTCATTCACTAATACCATTTTCCGGGTGAAATTTTTCAACCACTTCTGACCGAACATGCACCAAACCACACAGTTCACCAACAACAGGCACACGCACAAACTGCACCCACCAATTAGGAACCGCCCACAACTATACCAACCACCATTCTTATGCCAGCACTTACTGGGAGACTAAACTCACGTGGGAATTGCTCATAAGCTACAGAACCTTTCACTCATAGGTTGTCAGTGTGACCTACAAGTTGTTCCTATCTAATGGGAGCCCCTATCTAAGATGAGTCTGGTGCATTTAAATTCCAACTCTCACATAATATACTAAACACTAAGCTTTATATGAGTTGCTAGGCTCAACAAAGAGGTGAAGAACTGCACTGGACCATGGATACTGAATTACTTCTAGGGTATGTTTACACTGCAACCTAAGGCCATGCCTGAGCCTGGACTCAAGCCTAATCATTGACTACACTGCAAATGTACTAACTCAGGGCTTGGACCCAGGGTCTCAGGACCCTGCAGAGCTGGAGGAGCCATGCCTAAGTTATGTTGGGACCTAGGGTCCAAACCCTATTGCCCCGCTTGACTAGGATCCTGGCAGTCAGCCAGGAGTATCCCACAATTCCATGGGACAACTTCCTTACTCTTCTTTATCCCAGAAATCTGTGATCCACTCTATTGGAAATGGAAGCCACTCCGCCTTTGCGAGTGGCCGCCGCTAAGGTCAGCATTAACCTATTCTGTTCTGATCACCAATCTGCAAGCGCGCAAACAGAGAGCCTCCTGGGTTTGCAAAGGAGCACAGATTGATCATGCCTTTTGCAAAGCGAGCTGCTTCCTGCTAATGTGCAGGGTGGGCAATAAAGTTTTGACACAGTGCGCCAAGGTCATAGAGCTAGAGAAGTCATATTTGGGAGTGGGGGGAAGGAGAGAGAGTGCTAGGGACTCTGGGATATGGTTATTTTGACTTGGGTCTGCACCCTGCAGGGCGGATGCCAGAGTCCAAAGATTTGAGCTTGGGTTAGAAAAGTTTTAAGATAGGGTTAATATACAACATAGATGCTCCAGTCCAAGGTTCCCTAACATGGGTCATCTGACTCAAGTCTCACTAACCCTGCGCTTAAATTGCAGCGTAGACATATCCCTAGAGGTTGAGTCATACTGGCAGGGCAAAGTGTATAGGAAGTTTGCTCTGCTTCTGCCAGCCAGATAAGCTCAGGACTTCATTCATATGGGCTACCAAACCACTGCCTTATAAGCACAATTTTTTAAAATGAAAGATTATGGTCATTTGCAAATTATTTGCTAATATGCAAATTAACCCATAATTTGCATAAACCATCTCACACGGAACTGCTATGAAATTTCTAATATTTTTCCCAGTAATGACCATTTCTGGTCCTTACTACTATGTGGTTCCAGATCTTTACAACATCTGGGCACTGTGAAATCTTTGTATTGAAATTTAACTCAGATCTGCCTTCCCCCTCATCTATTTCCAGTAAAGGAGAAACCATTCAACTAGTTAATCTCAGAATAATGATGAGCAGCTAATGCGTGCTTCCCTTACTCATGCAACCTGTCCTATTGATTTCAGTGGGACTCCTAGCATGAATAAGCTGAACTGATCTGGACTCAGAAAAGGTGATGGGAATAAAAGAAAGGGGCCCTTCATCCTAATCAAAGCAGTTCTACTAGTTTCTCTGTTTTTGGGGCGGTGTCCCCAGCCCCTCCCTTGTACCTTTCCCAAAGACCACACTGACTGTATAGCGTTATGAATACTCATTACCTACCCTCCTTTGTGTGCTGAACAAAGGTCATTTCAGGGATCCAAGCTGGTGCTATTATCACTGGATACAGCATGTTCTTTAACCTCATCTCAATACCTCAAAGAAAAACAAGACTCCTTGAGTTAGACACTTCTCAGGGAAAAGGTAGCATTATTGTGTAACAAAGATCAGTGAACTCCAGTAACCACATCCAATTCCAGTTATGTAACAGCTTAAAGAGTTCCCGAAGGGCCACATTTATCACTGGCCAATGGTGGCATTTGTGTAATGACATTTCAGGGCTAGAACCCATGAGATGTCTCTCCAATCTGCAATATCCACCAACCTCTTCCCCTCTGAAGGAGCACCCCGACTGCATGTGGATATTACTGACTCATTGCTATCATTGTGTTAGGCTGCACAGCACTTAACCGGGAAAATCGGATTAGCTAGCAGGAGGAGAATTGTTCATCAAATCAGACTGGCTTTGCAAATCTCTCTCTCCCTCTCCACCCCGTGCCAAAAAAAAAAAAAGGTTGAGAGCACTGCAAACCCTTGCTCCTAAGAGGTTTGCCAAGTCCCTGGACAACTTCAGACAAACGGCTGAAAGTTTCAGGACCGGATTCACCCAAGTACATTTTCAGTGTCTCTCTTCCCTTCCTGCAGAAATCAGAGCAATCTGTTGTGTATCTGTGTGCCTCTTCTTGTCAACAACCCATTAATAACTGGCACCAAGTTAGAACGAAAGGCCCACCAATCTGAATTAGCATTTATTTAGCTTGCTCCCACAAACAGAACACAAGGATGTTCATGAGACTGATCCACGTGGGAAGAAGTAAAATCCTCCCCGACATGCCCTCCAGAAACCACTCCCATGGGGGTTTAACTCGGGCTGCTTTAAGGAAGTCCAAACTGGTTTTGCATTGTGCTTGGGAAAACCCTTCTGTGGATAACTTTAGCAACTGTTCAAACTGAGCCCTCAGCTCTTCCTCTTACCAACTTCTGTGTTCCCTACAACAAGCTTAGCTTCAGGGTACTGGGCCTTGAGTGCCAGCAGCTCCTTGAGTGTCGTGGGCCGTATCCACATCACACGCTCGCCTTTGAAGCACAGCTTTTCCTGGGGTTTGTCTTTCTGTGTCTGAGAAAATAAAATGGGACAGACTCAGATCATGAAATGCTTCCTTCAAGAATCCCTGCCCCGGCTTTGTTTTTGCCAATTCTCCTTATCGCGTGACTGCTGCTTATTAGGAAGAGGAAACTAGATAGGAGTCAGCCCAAATTGCTGCCCTCCAGTAACACGGAAACTTCTTACAAATGAAACAGGGAGCTGGTGTTGGCATAAACAAATTCATGAAGGGAGCACCAGCTTACTGGCTAATGTTGGGTTGGGTCAGGGGGAGCTGCCAGCAGCCACAGAACTAACAACTGAGTTTTAAGGGTGATTTGTTAAATGTATAGGAGGTGGAGAACACACTCACCTGGTGAACCCAACCCTGGGCTATGATGGTGCAATCAGTGTGCAGGTCATCTGCTGGTAGAAAGTCTGCCCAGCATGGGATTGCAGGGACACAAGCCTTCATAATTGTTCCTTCATAGGGAAGTGGGGAATGATCGGAGAGGAAGCCAGAGCAGCTCCAAAAGTGAGTAGTGCTGACCGGAAATGGCCTGGCCTGGGCAGCTGGGGGATGCACTGATTCAGCTTATCCTGTGTATCCCATGGAAAGCCTCTGCTGGCAGGGCTCTTATATGAAAGACTGGAATGCTAATGCCTGCTCTGGGTCAGCAAATGTGTCTTATTTTATTGGTGCCTGTCTTTTACACCGTAAGCTCCTTGGGGCAAGAGCCACATGGGTCACTCAACCCCCGTGTGAGAGAAACAGGCCAATGAGCTGCATTCACTGCTGCATGAAGGCACCTACCAGCAACTCTGGAGGGAAGATAGGTTCCTGGGTGGGATCCAAAGGCTGGAACTCAGCTGGGTTGAACAAGATGGAGGACACCATTGCCTGTTAAACAAAACAAAGTGCTGTTAGAGAAATTTCTTTTCTCAAAACAAGAGGACTTAACTACGTCTACTTGTAACTCTGGTTCATATTTCCTTTCTGATACAATGCTTTTCATTATTTTGTTAAATGATGAACAGTACAACTAATAGAGTGGAATTACACAGATGAATTAAACAATGGCCCAGAATTTGAACTCCCCACTTATATTTATTTGTCTTTAGCAGGAGTTTGCCTGGCTAAACACACAGGGTTTTATTCCAGTCTCGCTTATAGCAAAGTTAGACTGGGGTAATTGAATGGACTCAGTGGTAGATTTGCCTGAGCACGGATCAAATAAAAGCAAAGTGAGGCCTTGTTGATTTAACGAAATCAGTCAGGGTGTGAAAAATCCACGATCTGAGCAGCGTTGTTAAGATGACCTGAGTCCCTGTGTAGAGAGTGCTAGGTCGACAGAAAAATTCTCTTCAAAATTCAAATTCGACTTAGCTACCACCTCTCAGGGAGGTGGATTACATAAGCTGAAGGGAGAGCCCTCCCATTGGCATAGGTAGTGTCTACACTGAAGTGTCACAGCAGTGCTGCTATAGCATTTTACCAGTGCTTTGTCTCAATAAGATCAGAGTAAAGATTCAGGCTTTGGCACATACAAAATAAAAGTTGAATTACAAAACGTTAGCAAAGGATAGTGAAAAGAAAGAAGAGGAGAAAAAATAAAGGTGTGGCAATGCCTTACTGCATTATCTTTTTTCTCGTTCATGCAGCACCCCGAGTCCTTGACTTTTCTACCACAACAGCCTCCATCCTTTCCAGACATACAGCAGTCTGGGCCATTGATTCCTTTCCCACAGGAACTCCAGTCCTACACGGGCAAAAAATTGCTTAGAGAAAAACCTGTAGATTTCAAGCAAGCTAAATAGGTTTCATCCACTTGCAAAAGCAATTGTTCATCCATTTATAATTTCTATCAGAGAAACAGAGAAATTGGAAATGGAAGATGCCAAATAATTAGGTCTCTCCCTTACAGCGGGTTTGAATGGCCCCTTACAGCATATTCTCTGCCGTTCAGTTTTAAATAACTCAAGTAGTGGAGCTTCCACCATCTCCTTTCGGAGATTGCTCCAGTGTCTAATGGGTTTCACAATTACCTATATTTTCCTCTCTTTAATTTCATCCGTTACACAGAATAAAATACATGTGCACCATGCTGAATTGTTGCTTTATATCTTGGTGTTCGCTACCCATCTGAGGTACAGCCATAATACCAATCAGTGTAGTATCTAGATGCTCCATTTCTCCATACAACCCCCGGAGGAGACTTTTTCAAAAATAAGTTCAAAAAGTGTATGGCTGTGCTTAATGCTCCACCCCAGGTGGGTAGTGGGTGTGGGGAGGGGTATACTTAGTGCTGACATTTCAGCTTAACACCATTGTCATTTTAGTTATGCAGTTCAACTCTCATAAAAGTAATTGCCCAATTGGGCTCTGCAGCTGTATGTCCCTAGTCATGCACCGTAGTTAGGCACCTTTCTATACCTGCACATACCCGGGTGATCTGGGAGCTGCTCTGTTTTGTGGGATGCTGTATTTTTAAGAGCCTTAGCAAAAGCACTGTAAAAAGAGGCCTGCTTACGGGTGACCTGACATGGGCCCACCGCACTGAGTACTCTAGTTATTAAAGGGAGCTAACCTGAGCAACTGCTGTTAATGAGTAGGCCTTGTCGTGTTATCAATATGTAACACACGTACTGACAAGAGTCAGGGCTGTGTTTAGGATTTGGTTGGGGAGTTACAGGGGGTTGGCTGGCAAATGTATTTCATTTTTCTCCCAGTCCAACAGTGTATTTTATCAACAGTTGAGCAAGTCAGCCTGTTGAATGCCTTCCAGAAGCTGGCGATGTTATCTGAGGCCACTTACTTCAGCAAATGTCCTGTACCCCTGCAGAATGGGTCTGTATCCTGTACAGCGACACAAGTTTCCTGCATGGCCAGTGCAAAAAGGATAAAGGTTAAGAGTCATTCAGTCAAGAATTTCTGTGCACACATCAGAGACTGATTCTGTGAGGGGCTTCCCCAGCTCAACATTAGACAGAGCTGATCAAAAAATGGGAGGAAATGAAATTTTGGGACTATTTCTGCACAAAATCCACCACTTTCTTTTTTATGCAGAAATTCAAAATCACAATGAAAATTTTCTCTGATCAAAAATTTCAACTATCCCTATTTAGCATTCAGCTGCCTTGACTGCACGTGTTTAATCTCAACATGGCGGTTACCTAATGTCTGGAGCAAGAGAGAGCTCATTTCTCTCCTGTGGCTGACCTCTCTCCAGCAGGCATGGCCACTGTAGTGCCAGTCACAACTCCATGACTCAGCACGAGCCCAATCCCAGCCCCAGCATTAAAACAGCTAAGAGATTTCTGTAACCTATACAAGAGGAGAATTCGCATAACGGTGTTTTGCTCCTCCACATCCCCAGGGCACAACCCTATATGTGGGGGTGGTGGTTGGTGCAGAAGCTACCTCTGCCATCTCCATTGGTTCTATGTCAGCAAGGCTTTTCCCCCACCCACCATAAGGTGATTTATTTCGTTTGTAAGCTCCTTAGGGCAGAGACCACCCTTTTGTTCTGTGTTCGCACAGCTCCTAGCACATGGGCTCTGGCATATGACTGGGGCTCCTATGCACTGTGGTAATGCAGATAATTCACAACAACAATGGGAATTCTCCTCTATTTCCAGCCAGAATCTGTTCACTTCACACTTCTGAGCAATGTAATGTGAACAGCCAGGGCCGGCTCCAGGGGTTTTGCCACCCCAAGCAGCCAAAAAAAAAAAAAAAAGCCACGATCGTGATCTGCAGCAATTCAGCGGGAGGTCCTTTGCTCCAAGCGGGAGTGAGCGATCCTCCGCCGAATTGCCACCGAATACCTGAAAGTGCCGCCCCGCTTGGGAGTGGCCACCCCAAGCACCTGCTTGATAAGCTGGTGCCTGGAGCCGGCCCTGTGAAAAGCTCATTCTGGACAACCTGGGTCCAGAATGACTTTGATAGTAACTGGCCAGTTTTAAAGCAATCAGATTAGGTGCACTCTGCCCCACTTGGGGAGGGAAACGTAGCCCCCAAAAAAGCACAAGATGCATCCCTGCAGGTCTGTTTTGGAATAGGCATTACCTTGAAAATTCTCTTCAATCTCCTCCATGTTTGGTTGTGGCCTGTTGCGAAGTAATGCATACATGGACATGACAATGCCAGGAGTGCAAAAGCCACACTGGGATCCATGGCTTTTTGCTATTCTCTCCTAAGAGGAAAAAGTGACCAAAACACAAACAGCTCTTGTTAGCAGCACTCCGCTGATTTCCTGACCTCATTAGCCAGTGCTTCCTCACGTCTCTGGGCTGATCCTCCCAAAGGAGTTAGGGTTTGTCTACACTTACTAGGGGATTGACGCACGGCAATCGATGTATCAGCAGTCTATTTAGCGCTAAATTGACCACAGATCACTCTCCCATTGATTCCTGTGCTTCCCTGGATCAAGAAGAGTAAGGGCAGTCGACGGGCTCTCCCGTCGACATCCTGTAGTGTGGACTGTGCAGTAAGCAGATATAAGCTACATCAACTTGAGTTATGGTATTCACGTTAACTCAAATTGCGTCGCTTAGATCGACTTTTCCCTGAAGTGTAGACAAGGCCTTAGTCCATTCAGATGGGTTTCAAACAGACTCATGAGATGAATTCATACTGCAAAATTGAGGTCTGGATTTCAGACACCCTCCTAAATCCTGCCTTACTGAAATTGATGGGAGTTTTGCCATAGAATTCTTTGGGGCCAGGATTTTACCCCAGGTGTATTTGAGTCCCTGGGTTTTCATTTGATCCATCCTAAAGATAGGGGCTATTGGTCAGAATCAGATGTGTCTTTGGATTTCAAACCCTTTTCCCTCAAAGTTTATGTGTTTGGATCCTGGTGGGAGGGGAAGTGGTAGGGAAAGGAAAAAGCTCTATCCAAGTGGAGCCACTCAGTCTCCATCCATCTCACTTTAGGTCTAAGTGTTCTTTCTTTGTGGTTTACCATCATGGAAAGAATCTGTACAAATGCTAGCTATGTGCAGAGGAAAACTTAATTTCCATCTCAAGGGCAGCATCTCTGCCAAAGATAAAACAACTAGTGCCTCCAAAAACTGCCCTGTAAGTATCACCGTACAATAGTAACACGTTCTCTCACAACTTCCAGAACCCTTTGGAAACATTACTGAATTAATCCTCAGCAATGCCCCTGTGAGGGAGGTAAATAGTAATATCCCGATGTTATAGGTAGAGAAACTGAGGCACGCTGAGTTCCTGACCGAGGTCATCCAGGAAGGCCAAGGCAAAGCCAAGAATAGAACTTAGATTTCCTGACTCCCAGTCAAGACCACACAGAGGTTTCGAGGGACCCAGGAAGGACAAAATCTGAAACTGTGGCCTCCAGCCCTTCCAAAATATTACCATGGAGATGAAAGAGGTTAAAGAAGAGGGAAAGGGATGGCAGGTAAGAGAGGGCCCCAGGCCTGTAGGGTTGTTGCCCACCCCCATGAGAATGTGGGGGTTCTGCCTCCATGCAGCCAAGGGGCTGCTTCCAGTCCTGCCTCTCCCTGAGCTCTGGCCCCACTGCCAGCTGGAGCAGTATTCCCAACCCCTGACCCTACTCCGACCTTTGGGCTCTCAGCATGGTGAGTTACCTCAGGTCTGGTTCAATGATGCCAACGCCAGCAACAGCGGGACGTGGGCCCAGCTGGGGCAGGCGTGTTGCTCTTCGCGCTATTGATGCCGGGCACCAAGCAGGAGTAGCACTGCGACTCCATATGCCAGGTCACAATGCCTCTCACTCAAATTTGCCGCAGCCACATATCCATCATTTTGGGCACCCTCGGGCAAACTGCACCTTTTGTTCTACCTAGGCCCTGCGCAGCCATGCTCCCAGTCCTCTGCTTTAGCCACAAGATCACTCCTGGTGTGGGACTTGGATCAATACAACGTTGCAGGGTCAAAGCAAAAACACTAGCAGTGTAGCTGGAATGACACCTAATATCATGCTTGCTTAAAACAGAGAGTTACAATATAGACATGTGAGGAGGTGCCATTCCCACTACCAACAAAGTCTGTGCACACGGTCTAAGGTGAAACCCACACCCTCCAGCCTTTGGGTTTATTAACATGGAAAGTAAGAACAACCCAAGTATTCCTCCCAGGGTAGGCTGTTCCAAGAGTTCCTCCAGTAGAAGGCCCATGGTCCCACTGCCCAAGGAGCTGGTCCCACCTCCCTTCTATCCAGGGCAGAGCTAACAAGCCATGCATGCCCCTAAGGGGTCAGCAGAAAGTAGCACCTTATCAGGTGTTAGAACCCTCCTCTAACAGGATGAGTCCGCAAAAGAGGCCTGCCACAGGTTACATTGTCTTAAGACTTAACAGCAGAGAGATAGCTCACCTGGACGGGATGCAATCTTGTTTTTGTGCTCCCTATGCCTTCAACAGTAGTTACTGCTACGTGATGCAATGCGCAGATGGGGAACAGACAAGCATTTACAGAGTAGTGGCTAGAACCACAAGTTAAGGTCACTTCATTTGTAAAATCATTTGCCTACAGTGCTCAACAAAGGAAACAAGGAATCATGACGCTTGCCTGCTTTGCAGTCTCTGATATGTACAGTTGCAATTCCAGACAGCCTGGTTATGATGAGCAAATGGGCTAAAGAAAGGCAATGTTGCCTGTGACAGAAGAATGGACTCATGACAGCTCCACTCAGGCAAAACAGAGTCCTTGTGAAGTCTGAAACTCTCAAGGACATATCTAGACCTTCTTCACTGGATGGGAAGGGCCAGATGGAAATTTCCAAATGCACCCTTTGTTGCTTAATGCACCTCTGAAAGGAACTCAGATGCCATGGTGATGGGTGTAGCATACAAACCTAAATAAGACAGAACAGACTGGACATATTTATTAACAACCAGCCAAATCCTGCAGCCCAAACTCAAGCAAAACTCCCAGTGACTTCACCTGAGCAAGAACAGCAGGATTTGGGCCAGTGGTAACAGCACTAGTCTTTCTCAAAGTGCTTATAAACATTAAACTAACTATTTAGGCCTCACAACATCTCTGTAGGCAGTTTAAATGAGTACATAGCAAATAGGGAAACAGGCAGAGATGTCACATGACTTGCCCAGGCCACTCTTGAGAGCTGGAAATAATAACTTCGGAGTTCCTGGCTTCCGGTCCTGTGCTCAGATGGCTCAGACACACCTCTTGTAGGTGGTGAACGAAGTAAAAATGTCTCTGATTAAAGATGAAATCAAACAATGTAGCCAGAACTTTCCTCATACTTAGCTCTCCTGATCCCTGCAACCTGCATAGCCTTAAAAATAAATTAAACAAATAAATATTCTGGCTGCTAGGGGACAGAATGATAGAAGGGATTTATTAATGAGATACCATATTTTTTCTTTTCTTGGTCACCCTCTGACCTCATTAGAGATGTTCACCAACTCACGGTAAAATACCCATGGCATTTTCACTATTTGAAGTTTCTGCCTTTCTCCATAGAAAGAATAATCAGTGTTTTACTTCTTCTTGGTTTGATTTCATTGCTTAGCTCCACAAACGATCAAATACCGAGAAGGACATAATTTCATGTGCCAAACAGAAAGAATTGTTTTGCAGATTAAATGGATAGCTGCAGATACAGTGGATATCGACAGATACACAGGAGCTAGGTGATTCCAAAAATATAATAGTAATAAAGATCCTAGCAGAGTAATTGTTATTTTATTCTTGCCAGGGCAAAAGTGGGGCTGCACTGCAACAGGAGAATGCTACCTTAGGGTTACAAAGGTTACCACCATATCGGGAAAGACCATCTAAGCTAACATCTGGTCTGTCATAAGAACCTGTGCTCATCCTTCAAGGCAAGATGTAAAATCTTCATAAGCATTGTACAATACTGTTTGGAGGAAATAACTCCTTGTACCTGCTGAGTTTATGTCCTGAATTGTGGACTGAGGCTTTGGCAGAAACATAACATTATGTAACTACATTTCTTTAATCATAAACATGCTGCATCCTAAAGGGAAAAACCTGGATTCATGACTATTTTCATTTCCATCTCAGTTTACAGGTTCAGCTTGCAAAGGATACATAATTTTCTTCTGGGAGTTGTCAAACTTGGATATCATAACAGTGCAAGCACCACATCCACCTTCTCCACAGCCTAGCTTGGTTCCAGGTAGCCCCACTGAGAGAACAAGGGTTAAGGAAAATACAGAAGAATAACAATAGCCCTGACAAATGTACAGCCCACAATCCTACAGCCAAAGTTTTCCAAAGGTTCTGGCTGAAAATTGAGTTCCTAATTTTCTTTACATTTTCCCTTATTAACAACTTAGTTTTTACAGAAGAAAAACCTCAAATACTGATGTGAAGACTACAGGATTGGCACATGAAGATCTGATAATAAGGCAGTTAACTATCTAATATGCTTATGCTGGTTACAATTTTTTGAATCTTGACATTTTTCAATAATTTTTCACATTTTGACCAAAAAAGGGGGCGGGGATACTGCTGAAAGTTGGTTTTTTGTTTGTTTGTTTGTTTGTTTGTTTTTTGCAGCGTTGTTGTATGCATATTGGTCCTGGGATATGAGAGAGACAATGAAGGTGAAGTAATATAGTTTACTGGACCAACATCTGTGGGTGGAAGGTACACAGTTTAGAGCTACACAAAGTTCTTCTTCAGGTCTAGAGAACGAAATCAGAGTGTCTGAGCTAGACACAAGTTGGGGCTGACTTAAGTATAAAGAGTACACATTGTAGGCACCCCCTTGAAATGGGGTGAGCAATAAGAATTAGACTGTTATTCAAAAGGGGTTTGAAGTGGACTATTGCAGATTGGCAGGCAGGTGTGTTACAAATTGTTGTAATGAGCCACGAAACCAGGCTCATCTTTTGAAGGTGTTGTGCAGGTTTCCTTTGAGGACAAGTCCTGAAAGATCAGGTATGGAGTGACTGCTTTGTCAAAAATGTTTACCCAAGGGTGATTGTAGTGGTTTTGTCTTTTATCATTTTTCTGTGTGAGTTCATTCAAGAGTGTAGTGATTGGCTGATTTCACCCACAGATTTGTTATGGGGCATTTAGTGCACTGGATGAGATACACCACATGTTGCAGTAAGTATGTGTAGGACCCATGGATCTTGAACGGTGTGTTGTGGGGTGTATTGATCATCGTAGCAGTGGATATCTGTCTGCAGGTTTTGCATCTATTGTTCTGGCAGGGTCTGGTGCCGCTTTGAGTTGGTGGGTCCTGGTCTATGGGGAGCCTGGTTCTGACGATGAACTTGACAAGATTGGGGGAGTTGTTTGAAGGCCCAAAGAGGGGGTTCAGGAAAGATTTGTTTCAGGGTGTGGTCCCCATTAAATATGAGATGTAATTGTTTGATGATACCCCATATGGGTTCCACTGTGAGGCAACAGATGAAAACTAGGGATGTTGAAGTCAGTGTGTGGGAAGGAGGGGTGGTTCTATACTGAAGCAGGTTCTATGTGGGTATATGTTTGTGTATCTGCATCTGAGATTTTGACACCAATACAAATATGTGGAACAAGTAAGTGAGCAAAAAAGTAGGTGCTGGTACATATAAAAACATATAACTTGAGAAAACTAAATCAGCAAAAACATAGGTAGCCAATTTTAGTCAGACAGATTTAGAGTCCAGTTTTTCAAAATTTGTTTCTGATGGTCAAATTCAGGAGTCTGTAGAAACAATGCAACTAAAAAGAGTTGATGAAAACAGAAATTCTCTCCTATAAGAGCAATAGCTATGGAGATTCATGGATAACAACAGGAATTAAAGTAAGGCCTCGATTCAGCAAGGTACTTGAGCACTGAGGTAGTCTACTCCATAAATCCATCATCCATATGTCAGAAAGATGAATATACATGAGCAAATATGTCACACATGCAAAAAAAGTACATGACTGCATGCACAAAAACAAATGAGTTCTTATTTCCTGGGGCTGTATTACCTTTTCCATGGGGACTTCTCCTGCAAAGGGTTCTGGGGCAGCCACAGCCAAGGGAAGTTCTAATGGAGGCCAAAGGAAGGAGGTGCTGGGAGCCAGAGCCAGTAGAGAGGCACAGGAGGATCCACCAGGTGCGTGGGCTGGCCCCATTACCTCATCCACAGAGGTGGAGAGCATCTCCTACACCACACAACAAGATGATATGGGAAGAATCTACAAGACTATTCTAGTGGTGATTTTCTCTCTCCAATCAGTTCTTGCTCAGGTTGAATTTCACCCTGAGTATATTGGATCCTCTGATCAGTCTTAACTCAGGGTGCAGTCCCATAAGCCCTTTGTACACTGAAATCCCATTGATCTCAACAGGAGTTTCTTACACAGAGAGAACATGCAGCATCAAACCCAGGAAAAATGCCCACTGAAGCCCAGAAACATATAAGGGCTTTTCATATCATCCACAAATCATCTGGGTTTACATGAAGAATGTCAGAAGACAAACTTTTGCAAGCCTTTAGGATGAGAGGTGCTGTGTCAAAATCATATATTATTATTTATAATTATTTATCATTGTTTATAGTGAACTGGATCGGGCACTGCAGAGCAAGACAGAACTGATTTTCAAGGAGAAACCACCTTTGGTTGCAGTAAATATATCGCCACGCTGAGATAATCAATTTAGGCTTGCTCCTCCGTCGTTGAAGTCCATTGCAAATTGACTTCAATGACAGCAGGATTGGGCCCTTTCATACTAATATCATTGAGGTTCCCACTGGAACTGACCTGAAACGGATTACCTCTGCACTACTGTGTCTACTATAGCAGAACACAGATTGTTCATGGAAATCCATCAAGGCATAATCTAAGGGTTTTCTCCACCAATGTCACGTCGGTTTTATTAGGATGTGAGCGAAAAGCTCCCCAAGGAGCCAGAATTCACCATGTAGACTTTCCATAAACTCTGGATTTTTAAGAAAACAACAGAATCAGGAGCTTTCCCCACAGAATACCATCATCCCAAACATTACATTATTTGAATTAGACATTAACAAGCTCATACACCTAGGACCAAATAGTGACTCTTCATGAACAGGAGTGCCTGGAGATGGCCGCTCTGTCCTCTCTCTTTCTTCCCCCCTCCCTTGTGCACCCATGCTACATCCAGACAGAACGCTGCTGTTAGCTCTCCCTGAGCACAAGCGGGCTGGTGCCCCCATACCGAAAAACACACATGGCTAATGTCCTCCTTCCTCCTCCAAACCCTGTGCACCTGCCAGAATGTGCCAGCAAGCCTGAAGTAAGTGTGAACTACACCTTGTAAAAGGACACAGAGTCAAAATTGGGAATCTTTTTGCACCGATGGCTTTGATGTATTGAAACAGAAATGGAAACAGCCTTAATTTGTCAGTGAGGAAATTGTTACGCAGTTTATATGTGATTAAAAATGAACTGTTCTCTCAATTTTATGGGCCTCTTTTTTGTACGATTCTCTCTCTCTGTCATATCTTGAATCACTAGCAGCTATTGGAGGCTTCCCTTCCAAGCACTAGCTAGATTTGATGCTGCTTAACTTAGATGAGCTGATGAACTCACAGTCCAAAATAATACCAATCAGCATACAGCTCTCACCCCAAACATGCTGTCTGTTTAGGATTCGATAGCAACAGTTAACAACAATAAAATGCCATAACCATTTGAAACCATATAGTTCTTCCTGACATTGGATACATTTTCTCCGTAGGTAGGTCAGTAAAGTTGTTTCTGGATCCACATTTTTTTCCACCACCTGAAAGAAGAGAAAAGTATTGTAAAACATATAATCAATATTTATATACCTAAAGAGACAGACATTCAGACTCTGAAGATGAACTTCAGCCCTGGTGCAACTCCATTAACATCAGCGGCATTACACCAGTGATCTTTGTCCCTTCTTCCACTGCCTGTCACTTTTAAGATCTGCTTATATAGCACAAGAGAGGTCAGGAAAGTGGAATATCCCAGAAATAAGTTTAGCAGCAGATTAAGACCTTGTCTAGATTACACAGTTTTGTCAACAAAAGGCAGTTTTTGTCAACAAAACAGTGGAGGTGTACTCACTCCTTTAACTCTCCTGCTCGGCTGACAAAATAAAACCACCTCAATGAGAGGTGTAGAGCTTTTTGCTACATAGTGACGCAATGTCAGTGTAGGCACTGCAGTCCTTAAGTTGCTGTAACTGGGTTCCAGGAAATATCCCGCAATGCCCAGCATGACTTCTCTGCTCGCTGTTTTGAACTCCACAGCCCTGCTGCCAGCTACACAGACATGCGCCCCTCCCCTTTCAAAGCCCCAGGAAGTTTTGAAATTGCCCCACACAGAGAGCTCACATAGCTACTGCCCAGCTGACCATGCGGGCTCCCTGGCAGCAAACTGCACTCCTGCCGGACTACAGGGGAGGGGGTGGATCTCCTGGGTCTGTGGGTAGAGGAAGCTGTGGGAGAACTTGGAGGGAATCACAGATTCAAAACATTAATGTGGAATCCTGCTCTCCCCAGCAGTAGGACCACAAAAGCAAGCAGACAGGGTGGGCTGATGCTGGTAGTGGGAGGAGAGACTGCTGTGCTATGCAGAGCCGGGGAGGGAGAAAGGGCCTGGTGTCAGGATGTCCCCCTCCCCCCTGCCAGTGTACTGGTCTCCATTGAGCTGGGGTGGGAGTTCAGGGAGGTGCCTGTCTGTGCACTAGCCTCTGCTTCACTTGCCCAACACACGCAGTCTCTCTCTCACACACACTTACTCCCCCAACACACACACACACACACACATACACTCTCTCTCTCTCTCTCTCATACACACACACACACATTCCCTCTCACACACACACACTTCTGTGGGCTTCTTGTGTTAGTGTTCAGCAATGTCAGTTTGGTCATATTACCGGGTGCTACTTTAAGAAGTGATTTAAAATGCATTACTTTTCAGGCACACGCAGGAATCATTACAAGGTTCATGGCACGCTGCAAATAAACAATGCCAGGCTCAGCATACTATGGCAACACACATTACTGTGGTTTCGTGTTAATATACTCCTTCAAGGCATCCCTCAGCCGAATAACCCCCTCCACTGAGCTCCTCCTATAGACTTGTGTTCATAACACACAGCACAATACTGAACAGCAGTGCAGGAGCCATGCATTCTGACAGAGACGGTGGGGTTGCAGGTTACCAGAGCAGTTGAAAAGCGGCTGACAATCCAGCAGGATGCCCATGGAACAATGAGATTGAGAAACCATCATGTTACTCTGCACCTGCCCCCGTGAGGCAGTGAAATCCCTTCCCAAAATACCTTGTGCCCAGTTGCACAGTGGGATAGCTACCCATAGTGCACTGTTCTCTGTGTCAATGCAAGAACTGCTGCTGTGGATGTGCTCTGCTGACACAGGGAGCATATTGTGGCCATACAGCAGCAGTTTAATTACAGCGGTGGCTGTATGTCGACGTAATTTAAGTAGACTTAACTTCGTAATGTAGACATAGACTAAGGAAGGACAAAGCACTTGGCATCTTGGAGTTTATCCCATTGTCTCTCCTGCAGAAGCCCTGGTCCAAACACCATGTACTAATAAATTTGGACGTATGTAAACAAATTCTGTTAGTGATGTGAGACCCTCAAGAAGTTTAGAGGTTTGGTTCAGATGAGCAAAGAAACGTTAAGTGATCCAAAGTTCTGGATTGCCTGGATCAAGATTTGGTTTATGTCCATCACTAATACTGAGTTAACTAATACTCACTTAAACCCAAATGCTGACCTTAGAAAGTTATTTGTTAAGATAAGATGTTTAATACTTGCTAGATGTCATTTATTAAGGTAACAAGCTATTTAATTCTTGTTGGATCTGGGGATACAACCTAAGATTCAGCACTGACTCTGACTTGACATGGAGTTTATCTGACTTCATTTTTTAATGTTATATTAAAAGTTGTTATATTAATAACCATCTTGAACCTGAAAATCGCAGATTTTGGTGTGGAATCTTGATCTGCACAATTTCAGTCAACTCAGTCTTGATTGTTAATGGTGTTGTTTACTGTTACCTATTTTATTAGATTTAAAACTAGGTTCTACTTGAACTTTCTCCATGTGGTCAGAAATCAAAGTTCTTTATTTGTTTTCTTCTGGACTGCAGGGCTTGTTTTGCTCCATTGGTATTAATAGAGTATCAAGGCACATTTCCAATAAAATTACATATAGGATGTGATAATGTATTCTTGACTCTTATAATGTCGGAGTCCTAAATATGATCGTTACAATTTATTTAAGATAATCTCTCTCAGTTTTGAAAGTCTGATTGACGCAAAGGGCGCTTTTAGAACCTTGTGTTCCCCCCTTCAAGATAAGATAATTTACCACCTTCTGTACTTCGAGTTTTTGTTCCAATAAGACCCACATTTTTATAATTAGCTCCTGAAAAATGTAGTTAGGCAGCAGTTACATATACAGCTCCTATATTTGTGACCATAAAACAGATAATTTGCTCGGCAAATGGACTCTGGCACTCATTACTACTGAAATCTTTACAAATGTAATCTTTTCAAGTGATTGGCATCACAGAGGTATTTGCAGCATTCCCCTGAAAGTATATTAAGTATGGGGATTACTATCAAAGGTGACAGTAAGCTGGTACGATCTGGTACGGCACATGGGTAAGAAAGTGGCCCCAGGGACACAGCCGACTGTACCAGCAGAGCCGCTGATGGGGGAGAGGAACAGCTGGCCTGGGGCTCCCACCAGCAGCCAAAGCACCTGGCCCTTTAAATTGCCACTGGAGTCCTAACCAGCGTGGGTCAGGCAGTGCTAAAGGGCTGGCTGGGGGAGTCTGGCCCCAGCCCTGCCCCTTCTGCCAGAGGCCCTGCCCCTTGCCCAGAAGCCTGGCCAGCCTGGTAAGTCCGTTAAGTTAATTTCACCCCGATTACCATACATATCTCAGTAATGTTGACTCCTTTCAAGGACAAAGTTGCAAAGATTGTAATGGCATCGGTGTGAAGGTGCATATCAACCTGTTTTCTGCACGTGATCTGGGAAAGTAGAGTAACATACTTGCAAAGTCAGGTTTTCGTTAACATGCTGCTGAGCCTTTCAGGTTACACTGGGACCAAATTTAAACAGTAAGATGCACAAAGTTGGTTCATATTGTAACATACTCATTTTATAATATTTAAAAGCGTACAGTAGCGCATAATTACGTTATAATAATACAAAAGTCCCAAATTTCAGAGCTCATATTCCCACAGCAAATCAGGCCCCTTGGGCCTATTTTTTCACACAACGCTAGTTATAATAGCTGGATATATACGCCAACATACCTGAGTCTGAATTTCCTGAATTTGTGGAATTCTAATTCTAAAGTCTTCACTGCAACAATCTGAAGGAAGGGGCTGGCATCTCACAACCTCGATTTGTTTTTTTAAATAAACATTCAATCAAAAAGGCACCTACATTCCAGAGAGCTCCATCCCACACTGCCACTAAGCAATTGCTGAAATTGACGGGTGAAATTCACTCCCCTCCCCTGCCACACACACACAAAGCCCAAGTAAACAAGCTGCAACCCTGCAAGTCTTTGTGTGAGAATTGGTCTGGTGAGTAGGGGCATAGAATCCCCTCTCCCAACCTGGGGCCAGTATTCATGGCTGCCATTCTGGTCTTCAGTGGCTAGTGGCCTCCATTCCACCTGCAGTAAATGGTACCTCATTATGTGTTTATTTCAGTAATGAGAAGCAGTTCCCTATTTCAGATCATTCTGAGAATTACTATTTTTGGATCACACTATTGTCAAGCACTGTAAAATCCACATCCCTTTCTGTGGTCTATGCACGTGCCTGGCCTGGCCCTTTCAAGCAAAGCTCTTTTTGAGTTATCCAGGCATAAAAAATAAGCCACTGGACAATTTTCTTAATGCTTCAATAAACCCAAAATGGCCAAATAGGTTTTCATGAGACTATCCTAAAAATGTGCAATTGTGGACCAAGAATAAACACAATTAGTCTCATCACCAAATGGCCATTATTTGGGAAGTTGTAAATTGCTGAAAATATGGGCTTAGGCCCTGATTCAGCAAAGCCTTTAGACACCAGTTATTCAACAAAGCACTTAAGCATCTGCGTAAGTTTCACGAAAGTTAAATCTTTGCCAAGATGGGGCCTTGAAATGGAAGCGGCTCCTCATCATTGGAGCAAATACATAACATGCTGGGCACCTTCACCGCACCTCCTTTTCAAGTCAATAGACCAGATTCGCCTCTTACACCTATCCTTGTAAAGCAGCATGAACACCATTGTAGTAAATGGCGGTTCCTAAATGTAAAACTTGTGTAAGCAGGAGGAATATCAGGCCTAATGGGAGTTATGGTGCTCAATACCACTCAGGATCAAACCCAGGGCTTGAATCAGACCACACACCTGTGTAAGTCAGGAGTGACTTCACTGCATTCCATAGAGTCCCCCGGGGTAAAACTACTGTGAGATCAGAACAAGGCCCCTCTTGTTGGCCCTGCCTTATGACACTGCTGTGAACACTGCTAATCTATGTAACTGCATGAATTTATTACCGTTATTTTGTCCTCCCTCGGGTCTTCCCTCCAACTGTTTGTTAGGCTCATTTGTATCGTCTCTAATTGGCTTTTAAACTCTTTGGATGGAAATAATGCTTACTTATGTATTGCACATTGTGTAGCATTATAGGATCACAATATTCATTCTGTCTGTCTGCTTGGGTACTCGATCCTTCAAATAGGATCTGAGTACCTCACACCCATACTCCTGCACAGTGCAAAATGAAATAATCCCCATTGATTTCAGGAGCAACCCCTTACAATTACAGTTCCAATAGGCAATGAAAGAGGACTGTCACCAACCAAGTTCTCTGCTGACTCGGTCCTTCTGTTGTGTTATGTCTTGACACACTTGCATAAGCAGCCTCATGATCAGCCCCTATTTCCAACCAGAGAACTAAAGAATGGCATCTGCCAGAACACTCTACACCAAACCTCGGCTCTCCTCAGACATTGGATAGGCTCAGATCCAGACGTCATGGCTCAGTGCACTCTTTGTAAGAGGTACAGACCAGTGCTCTTGACTTCAAACATCCTCAAAAGCTTAGGGAAGTTTGGATCCAAATCCAGATTGGGAATCAAACTCACAGCTCAGCCCCAACTCTAGCTGGGATAGGGTCATATCCTGCCCTCATGCACACCAAGGCCAAGCTGATTAACTGCACAGCGCACAGCCTCTGAACCTAGAAACCATACAGCATGTTCGCTCCTTGGAAAAGAAAGGCCAGTGAATCAGTGTACTGATTCTCTGGCCCAGCCCCAACTCCTGCTCTACTCCTGAGCAGTGTGCAAGCAATCTCCATAGATCTGTGCTCCACAGTGCACAGGGGGTGCACACCTCGACATGGCTTCCCAGCATGCTAGTCTCTGGGCAGTAGCACTGCACTGGTCTCATTGTATCAATGGCCATAAAAAGAGGGGCAGGGTTTGCCCCACATTGAACACGGACATTGGTAAATTCTATTGAGAGTGCAGTGGAGTGGTAGTCCTGACTTGTTTCAGTGCCATGCAGGATGCAGACCACAATCCTGGTTAGCGTTAAACCTCTGCAGAGTGAGGAAATGGTATGAAAAATGGAATTCACTGTTCAAAGGCTTCGACTGTGTGCAGGAATCACACCACCCACCTCTGAAAGGCAGCCACCTCTTGAGTGATCATTGGTATCTGATTGGTGCAATGTATGTGTTTTTATTAGTGCAAAACCAGTTTGATTGTAAACTGTGTTCCAGATGTTTAAATGCAGATGGGATGAGCGTTTGACTTGAATTCAGTTTCTTATTGCCTACCTTGAAGCACAGTCATCTTGAATATATTATATATACACATACACACATCAGATCTGCTTTTGCTATTGAAATGGTTTCAGGTAATTACATAAAATTAGTGCGCATATTTACTTGTATGGTAAAGTCACTTTCTAAGAAATGCTATTGAAGTGCATCGATGTCTTCCCACAATGACCAGTGCTTCAGAGGGAATGAACAGAATGAGTAATTATCAAGTGATCCATCTCCTGTTGCCCAGTCCCGGCTTCTGGCAGCCAGAGGTTTAGGGACATCCAGAGCATAGGTTTGCGTCCCTCAACATCTTGTCTAATAGCCATTGATAGACCTATCCTCCAATCTAATTCTCTTTGGAACGCAGTTATACTTTTGACTTTCACAACATCCCCTCACAGCAAGTTTCTCAGGTTGACTGCATTATGTAAAGAAGTGCTTCCTTATGTTTGTTTTAAAACTGCTGCATATTAATTTCATCAGCTGACCCTAAGTTCTTGTATTATGTAAAGGGGTAAATAACACTTCCCTACTCACTTCTTCCACATCATTATGATTTGATAGACCTCTCAAATAGCCCACTTTAATAATCTCTTTTCTAAGATGGACAGTCCCAGTATTCCTAATCTCTCCTCATATGGAAACTGTTCCATATTCCTAATCATTTTCTGTATCTCTTCCAATTCTAATATATCTTTACTGAGATGGGGCAACCAGAACTGCACACAGTATTCAAAATGTGGACACACCTCTACCCAGATATAACACAACCCGATATAAGGCGGGTTCACATACAAGGCAGTAAAGCTCTGACACACTGCTCTGAGCAGCATTAACGGTGCTGGGCCAGGCCAGGGCCGAGGGGGTCAATAAGGGGGCAGAGGGTCTCGGGGGCATTCAGGGGCTCCCGCCTCCTGGGGTCTGGGGGGCAGGAGCTGTGGGAGGGCACTTTTGGGGGCCCTGAGGTCCCAGAGTGGCCTGGGGGATTAGCGGGGGGCCAGGAGCAGCCTGCTCTGCTTCCCTCACCCCTGCCCCAGCCGTGTCACTCAGGGGAGGGTGCTTGGGGGAAGGGATTCCCCCCTACCCCCTCACACTCACCAGCAGCGGTGGAAGCAAAGCAGCCGGGCCCCAGCCCACTCCACTCCGCCAGGTCTCAGCCGCAGTGCTCCGCTTCTCACCACAGGTGAGTTCGGGGAGGGGTGGGGAACGTCCTTTCCCCAACCTCCCCACACTCACCTGCGAAGGGAAGCAGAGCGCTGCTCCTGAGAGGTGGCAGAGTGGAGAGGGCTGGGGCTGCATTGCTCCGCTTCCCGCCGCCGGTGAGTGCGGAGGGCGTCCTTTCCCCAACCTCCCAGTGGAGAAGCCCAGCCCCCGCCAGCTCCACTCTGCCAGCTCCCAACTGTGGCACTCTGCTTCCCTCCACAGGTGAGTGCAAGACTTTTCCCCAGCCGCCCCCCAGCGACACAGCTGGAGCCAGGGCAAGGAAAGCGGAGCAGGCTTGGGCCACGTCGCTCCACTTCCCACTGTAGGTGAGTGGGGGGGGGGCATCCTTTTCCCAACCTCTCCACACTCACCGACACCAGGAAGTGGAGTGCCATGGCTGGGAGCTGGCAGGGTGGACCGCACTGGGGCCAGGCTGCTCTGCTTCCCGCCGCTGCTGGTGAGTGCCTGTCAGGGGGCGGGGGATAGGGGTCAGAGCAGTCAGGGGACAGGGGTGTTGGGTAGAGGGTGGGGTCCTAGGGGTGATTAGGGACGGAGGTCTCTGAAGGGGGGGCGGTCTGGGAACAAGGAACTGGGGAAGGCAAAGCAAGTTTGATATAACATGGTCTCACCTATAACGTGGTAAGATTTTTTGTCTCCCAAGGACCGTGTTATATCGGGGTAGAGGTGTAGTGGCATTATGATATTGTCTGTCTTATTATCTATCCCATTCCTAAGGGTTCCCTAACATTCTGTTAGATTTTTTGATCGCTTCTGCCCACTGAGTGGATGTTTTCAGAGAACCATCCACAAGGACTCCAAAATCTCTTTCTTGAGTGACAGAAGCAATTTAGATCCCATCATTTCATATATATAGTTAGGATTATTTTTTCCAATGTGCATTAGTTTGCACTTATATAATTGAATTTCATCTACCATTCTGTAACCCAGTCACCCAGTTTTGTGAGATCCCTTTGTAACTCTTTATAGTCTTCTTTGGACTTAACTATCTTGAGTAATTTTGTATCATGTGTAAACTTTGCTACCTCACTGTTTACCCCATTTTCCAGATCATTTATGAATATGTTGAACAGCACTGGTCCCAGTACAGATCCTTGAGGGACCCTACTATTTTCCTCTTTCCATTGTGAAAACTTACCATTTACTCCTACCCTGTGTTTCCTATCTTTTAAGCAGTTACTGATCCATGAGAGGACCTTCCCTCTTTTCCTATGACTGCTTACTTTGCTTAAGAGCCTTTGATTTAGGACCTTGTCAAAGGTTTTCTGAAAGTCCAAGAACACTATATCTACTGAAGCACCCTTGCCTACATGCTTGTTGACTCCCTCAGTGAATTCTAATAGATTGGTGAAGCATGATTTCCCTTTATAAAAAACATGTTGACTCTTCCCCAGAAAATCTTCTTCATCTATGTGTCTGATAAGTCTGTTCTTTACTACAGTTTCAACCATTTTGCCTGGTACTGACATTAGGCTTACTGACCTGCAATTGCCAGGATCACCTCTGGAGTCTTTTTAAAAAATCTGCAGTACATTAGCAATCCTCCAGTTATCTGTACAGAGGCTGATTTAGCCGATAGGTTACATACCACCATTAGTAGTTCTGAAATTTCATATTGGGGTCCTTCAGATGTCTTGGATAAATACCATCCTGGTCCTGCAGACTTACTACTATTTAATTTATCAATTTGTTCCAAAACTTCCTCTCTACTGCACCTCAATCCAGGACTGTTCCTAGTCACCTAAAAAGAACAGCTCAAGGGTGGGAATGTCTCTCATATCCTCTGCAGTGAAGACCGATGGAAAGAATTCATTTAGTCTCTCCGCAATAGCCTTGTATTCCTTGAGCGCTGCTTTTAGCACCTTGACCATCCACTGGTCCTACTGATTGTTTGGGAGGCTTCCTGCTTCTGATGTACTTAAAAGATTTTTTGCTATTAGTTTTTGTGTATTTTGGTAGTTGCTTTACAAATAGGTTGGTTGGTTTGTTTGTTTGTTTATTGCCAACCTAATTATATGTTTACGCTTGACTTGCCAGAGTTTATGCTTCTTTCTATTTTCCTCAGTAGGATTTGACTTCCAATTTTTAAAGGATGTATTTTTACCTCTAACTATCTCTTTTACTTTGCTGTTTAGCCATCGTGGCATTTTATCTGTTCTCTTACTGTTTTTTTACACAATTAGTTTGAGTCTCTATTAATTTGTTCTTGTTAAATTTCCATTTAATAGTGTCTTCATTTTCGTGTAGTTTCCTTTTTTGAAGTTAAATGTTACTGTGGTGGGTGGGTTTCATTGGCATCCGTCCCCCCACCCCAAGGATGTTAAATTTAATGACACGGTTGTTATTACCAAGCAGTTCAGTTATAGTTACCTCTTGGACCAGATCCTGTGCTCCAATTAGTAATAAATCAAGAATTGTCTCTCCCCTTGTGGGTTCCAGGACCAGCTGCTCCAAGAAGCAGTCATTAATGGTGAATAGAAATTTTATCTCTGCACCCTGTCCTATGGTGACATTACCCAGTCAAAATGGAGGTAGTTGAAACCCCCATTATTATTAGGTTTTCTGTTTTTGTAGCCTCTCTAATCTCCCTGAGCATTTCACAATCACAGTCACCATTCTGGTCAGGTGATCAGTAATAGACTCCTACTGATATACTTTTATTATTCAAGCATGGAATTTCTATCCATAGAACTATTATGATACAGCCCAAACTTTAAAGGTTATTGTTGCTGCTCTGTTAGAAAACTTCAGTGGAAGAGAATATGATAAAATGATTAACACAGCCAGGATCCAAGAGCAAAGAGAATAAAAAGTTGGAATCTCCCTTACCTTTTTGCCATTCACAAAGAAAACCAGTTGATCTGTTGTCCTTTCTGAAGCCATCCTGTGCACTTGCCCAAATTCACTCTAGAGATCACAGAGCAGGCCTACACATCATAAGAAAGTAAGCACTACTGGCATCAAGACATGCAATGTGTGTCGACGTAGGAATATTTGACCATACTCCACCCCTAAGTTGCATAAGAATCCATCTGGAGGCGTGCCAGCTGCAGGTGGCTAGTGCTTCTGCAGCAGTAATGATAGAACAGGAGAAACTGAAAGAATAAAGAGGCCTGCCGCCCTGATATAGCAATAGATTAATTTGAAAAACTATTTAGTTTCATTTCCATTCAGAAAGACACTGCCATGCTTGATGCACCCAAAAATCTGGCTCTATTAGAGCTTACAGAATTAACAGCATTTTGTGTTTGAGTTCCACATAGTTTTTCCAACCATTTATCATGGCACTGAACCAAGAACACTTGTGATTTTTTTATACTTGCCCTTTCCAACAACCACCAACCTCAGCATCAATTTCCCCCCCTCTTAATTTTTACTTCATATACAGAGATCAGTTAGCAGAGTCACTGTGAGATTATTTCATCATTTTTCCGCATACAGTTTGTAACACTCCAGTGCTTTTCATATGAAAGGAAATTTAAAAAATAAAATAAAATAAAAACACACTCTCTGCATGCTTATAAAGGACTACTGATAACTAGGTCCTTATGTCCCAATCCAGAAGTGCATTTAAGCACCTGTGACCTTAAACATGTAAGTAGCCATACAGAGGGCAATGCGGCAACTCACACGCTTAAAATCACAAGTGTTTAAACGTTTTGAGGGATCAAGGTCTAGGCATAATGTTCTCATTTTGGCTCCGAGGGCTTGGCCCTACTAGTTTGTTGTATCCTTACCTTACGTGGATCTGGCATGTGGCATGACAGAAAACAACAAGGAAACAGTCAATTCTCTGGGTACAAATTTGTGTTCACCTTCCTTGTTTTTGTTTTTTCCCCAGTTTCTCCATTAAACGACTGTCAGTTCTCCTTGGTTTTAAACCTGGCTTCTCAGTGGCTGTCCACAAAGCCTCCACCAAGCCATGGCAAATTTGTGCTGCTGTGCATTTCTTTACCTAGGAATCATCTTCATCATCATCTTCATTTCTAGATCCATGTGAATTACCCTGTAGGTTCCAACACAGTTCCAAAAATCGAAGAAGAGAAAAATGGTCACTGTGTAATGACTAATCTTCTTTGCTCTAAGCTGCTTTCTGTAACTTTTCCTTTGTTCAGTTCCTTTCTTTATAGGCAGTCACTTCCAAGCACTTGTTTTACTAGTATTAACTGCCTTTAGCATCCTTAAAATACCTGGGAAAGAGTCACTTCCAGCTGTTTTCCACAACTGCTCTGATCAGCTCAAGCAAGTTTAAAAGTGAAACTAAGAAACTGAAAACAACCACCGCACCCAGAAGCAGCGTCGTTTTGAGTACTCTGGCAGACTGTCAGGGCAGCCACCACTGGTGCATGCATTATTTTACCAGCACTTGTTGGTTTTCTGCACTCTACCTCATGGGCTACTCAGTAGGAGAGCTGAGGACAATACCTGTCAGCAATAAGTTCGGCATTCACTCAGCAGCACATTGTGTAAATGCCAGCGTAGCCCAGGGCAGACAGCGTTCAGCCCCATTTCAGAGAACTCTGAAGACTTGCTCAAGCAGGTTTCGTGAAATGGGGCTGAACACTGTTTGGCCTGGTCTACATTTGCAGTTAATGTATGTGCATCATCAGAGCCGACTCCAGGGTTTTTGCTGCCCCAAGCAGCGGGGAAAAAAAGAAAAAAAAAAGCCGCAATTGGCGGCAGTTCCACCATGCCGCTTTCTTCCTCAGTGGCAATTCGGCGGCAGGTCCTTCCCTCGGAGAGGGACCGAGGGACCTTTCCATGGGCTGCCCCAAGCACCTGCTTGCTGAGCTGGTGCCTGGAGGCAGCCCTGTGCATCATTCTGAATGGGTGCTGAAAGTGCTGTTGAGACCAGTTTCCTTGCATCCCTTATTCTGCTGTATGCAGTGCCAGCTCCAGCTTTTTTGCCGCTCCAAGCAGCGGGGAAAAAAAAAAAAAAACTATTGAGCTGCCACCAAAGAGCCGCCGAAGAGGAAGACAGTGAGTGAAGGACCCACTGCCGAATTGCTGCCCATCCAGAGAAGGCTGATTGAGCTGCCACTAAAGTGTCGCCACCACCGATCCGGACGTGCCGCCCTGACAACGGACGGACATGCCGCCCCTTTCTATTGGCCACCCCAGGCACCTGCTTCCTTCGCTGGTGCCTGGAGTGGCACTGGCTGCATGGTAGTGTTAGATGGGTCACAATTTTTTTTTCCCCTTGAGGCAATTATTTTTCCAGGGAATTGTTACATCGGTCGATATATCTGTGTGGTCACATACATATACAATATCGTAATGTAATAAAGGATCAACCTCGAATTCAACGTAATGTTTTAAAATTGGTTTGTAATATTGCAAGTAACAAGTCAAAACCAAAATGTATCAAAGCCATCTTAAAATACTATAAACATGTAGAGTACTAATTTAAAGATCAAGTATATTTCAGTTTCCTAATCCTTTTTTTCCCTAATGCAAGATGTTCTTTGTATGTTCAAAGAACACTGACAATTTAATGTGTAAATCACATGTTACTTAAGTAATGCCAGGCTCTGTACTGAATATTTTAGGGTCATGCCCGTTGGTAAGGGTGCAACCAGCTTTTCATTATAAGGGTTATTTTAGCTCTGTCTACTTTATCCATGTACATAGCTCTGGACCTCATCACTGTAATATTTGTGCACCACACAAACATTAACGTACTTATCCTCAAGTCACCCCATTGATGCAGTGCAGTGCTATCATCCCCATTTCACAGGTGGGGAACTCAGGCATAAAGGAAGACATTTTCAAAAGTCCCTAAATGATTTAGGAGCACATGGAACTTGTTCCCCTAAGTCTCTTAGATGTTTTTGAAAATCCCACCCAAGGATGCTGACTGTTGTATGAATTTAGATGCAACAAATGGGCCCAAGAAATCAGCGCTGTTATCATGATCGAGTCGCTGTCCAACATTAAACAGTTTTAAATGAGGTTTGGGATAAAGATACAGAAAAGAAGGGAAAACAGTTAAAGCATTTGATACGTGAAGTATTAAATGAGGGTTTCATTTAAACATCCCCTGTTCCCTTTCCCTTTAGCTGGAGAGAGTTTTTTAAAGGAATAAAAACCTGTTTGACAGTCTCTTAGACGGGATTAACTCGTTTTTTGAGAAAAGAGGAAAGTTAGTTGACATGGTCTGGAACGGTCATTGTTCCTGTTAATGGCGCCCCCTCCCCTGTTTTCTAGAAGACAAACATACACAAAAGGAGAAGAGAAAGAACAGCAAAGGTAGAATGTGCTTTGGTCTCTGGTGTTGACTTTCACTTGCAAACTCAGCGCCGTAAAAACAGACAAAGCATACAATTTTGTCAGCTAATATGAGATCTGGTGAATTTGTATGAACATCAGATTGTTTAGGGCATTGTTTTTAGCTGCCTCTTTCAGATCACAGGCTTATAGTAATGTTGCAAAATATGTGGTCTTGGCCAGCTAAACCAGGCTCTTATTAAACAGAAAAGAAAATGGTAGAGAAAGGGAAGAGATGAGATAAGGTAGAGAGGAGAAAGGACACATTTGGGGGGTGGGGGAAGAGAGAAAGTTTCACATCCGAGGTGGTGTTTGGGATTCAGCCAGAGCTGATGGAGGTGGTGATGCTACCTCTCTGGCCTGGTCTGGTCAGGACATCCATCAAGAGCAAGATGATGAAGGCCTGGAGTCCCAGGAGACTGTGGCCATGATGGTGAAGCTCACTCCAGCAGTCAGTTTTTTCCTAACATCCCTTTCTTTGAGGATCCCAAAAGGGAGTGAAAGGCAGAATAGCTCATCCCTTCATTATTTTGCCCACCAATTACTCAATCTCTCACACTCCAGTTTTGGTTCATTGCTCTCTGGTCCTCTACTCCTTTTGTTTACCAGTCACAGTCTTAACATACTGCTTGAGTTATATCTGTAGGTCTTTCTGTCTGTACCATTCAGTCTGTCTCACTTTTGTAATTTTTTCCGTCAACATTTGTTGTGATAGGCTATTGTGACATCCATGAACTTTCATTCACTTCTTACAGCTGAGCTCACGATTAGGATAAATTTGTAGACCCAATTAACACAACAGGCCCAGACCCTCAAAGGTGTTTAGGCACCTAATTCCCACTGACTTCAGCTGACTTGAGGTCAGTGGAAGTTATGTGTCTAAATACCTTTGAGGACCTGGGTTCAAATGACTTGCCAAAGGCCACACATGGATCCTGTGTCAAGACAAGGAACTGAACCAAGAATTCCTAAGTCCAATATCAGTGGTTTAACCACACGACCGCCCCCTTCTAACTTTAACAACAAAAGGCATCCCTTTGGTATAAAACCCCTCATGTTTAACCTTAGGCTATAAGAGAAGTTTGAGTGTCAGAACATATTGATTAGTGGCCACACTATTTTTGTAGGGCACTGAAAGTGTAACCAGTTTCTGACTGGTGAAAAGTGTCCTTTTGTCCACTCATAACTCAGAAGTGGGTTGATTTTACGAGTTCACATTTCCCACACACTCACAACTCCTTACATCACTAGTGCAGAGCGGAGTTTGAATAAACTGAGTCTAAAACCTAAAAAATTATGGAAGATTTTTTGCAGCCTGACTGGTTAATCCTGTGGATCTAGCAAGTGCAGTGAATTAATCATCCAATTCATTAGGTGATTACTATTACTGATTATATGTATAGGGTGCACTCACCAGCAGAAGGCCCTCCTTGTGTCAGGATGCAGAGTTTCAGGGACTCTTCCTTTCCAACATCCCCTGGGTCCTGGTTCTGCAGTGATCTGCTGCCTCTGTGGCTTAGCCCTCCAGCCGGATAAGCTTTCAGTCCAGACCCCTTCTGAGGTAAGTGAAAACAAAGTAAATCTCAACTCAAAATAGCCCCTAACCATTGAAGTCCATAATATAAACACTAATCCTTCATACAGACCCAAAGCCAGGAAAAGGTTACTTGGGTTAAGGCAGGGAGATCCTGCCTTTCCAGTCCTGGCTTCATCCAGATCTGGCCTTTGTCAAAGCAGGCAGACCTTTTTTCCTAGCCAGCTGGGCTCTGATTGATCTCTGCCTGCTCCTGGCCTTTCTAGATGCTAGAGGATCAACTCTAGCTGATTCTGCCTGCAGCTGAGCTTGGGAAGCCTCTCTAGGCACCCCCTGGAGGCCTGACCTGGCTGCTCTTCCCTTTGTTGCGTTTTACTTTTATTTAAAGTAAATTTAGTTGTTGTATGACAACATCCATGGGTTAAGCTCTGGTGGCTACAGTCTCAGATTCAACAGAGTTACCTGTGCTTGTTTTAGATTTAGAGCTCACAGGAACACATGAAGCCATGGGCAAGTAACACATACAATTACAAGAACAAGGTCCACTAAAGTTACCAACAAAGTTATGAATGTCAGAACATATACAAGTCCTAGATGTATGCATGCACCAATTATAGCTACAGACATACTCACATCCTAATGTTAGAGACTGATGGGTTTCTCATGTATTGATCATCAATAGAGGGATTGTACCTGCTGGAGTTTTCCTGCAGAAAGCTCAATTTTCCCACTCTGGGCACCAAATGCTTGGTAGACCCTATCACAAGTGCCATAAAAGTATAAGGAGATACAGTTCCCGCCCTAAGGCATTTACAACCTACATTGGGCAAACACATGGAAGGATAACAACAGCTGACAAATGGATGGAAAAGGAAACAGAGGGAAAGAGTTACAACAAATAAAGGTGATGAAGATTGGGGTTTTTATGGTGTATTTGCAGCTTATTCCAATTTTTCTGTCAAGGGAAATAGGGGAAGTATGTGTGGATAGCACTGGAGGGCAGATTAGTGTGATGGAAGATTCAGTTAAAGAAGTGGCTTCTGAGTGGAGATTTGAACGAAAGTGATGTAGATTAGAGCCCTAGAAGGAAGCTGTGGGAAAAAAAAGGCATGAAGGCACTAATGAGAGGGAGAGGAGAAGAGAAAAAGAGCATTTCCTAGAAACAGTCAGACTTTGGAATAGTCGAATATCTTTGGGAAATTGATTCCATAACTGGACACCCTTGATGGAGAATGCCTTCTTTTCAGGTCTCAGTGCTTCCATGTTAACCTAAGATACATCTAGAATGGTGACTGAGCATAGGTCCAAGCATGTGGTTGTTCCAGAATCCCCCTACCTTCAACATCTCAGCTTCAGAAACATGGGTTTCAGGGCATGTACGAGACAAGAATGCCAGCATATCTGAGCGGTGAACATGCCTCTGGCTGTGGCACAGCCCCATACTCACACCAGTTGTGTGGTGTGGAAGGGGCATGTACAGTGTCCTGAGTTCAATAGTCCTCCAGCTCCATTCCTACTCTGTACTGGACTTTCTTCTTTCTGATCCTTTTGTGATCTGCAACGGTCCCTGTTCCTCCATTCTCATCGGTAGTAGTGACCTGCACTGACCACATCAGAACAATTTTCCACTGCACTCTTTTCACCAGTACACGTGATCATATAAAATGCTCCAAGAGCAACCATCTAGTCCGCTGAGCACACCTGGGTGCTCATCAATGTGTGGTCAGTGGACACCGTCCTCCACAACTTCTCCTGCAGGAACTTACACCTGTATTAGGAAGTTTTGGAGGAATGCAGTGAGCATTGTACTTGGGCCCAGTGCCAGGCTCTGGTACTGGGGGCAAAAGACTCCAGCTGTCTCTTCTGGAGGGGTCCTCCAACATGCCCATTCTTCAAGGAACTGAGCCATGTGCTCTCCAGGGCTCCCAGTACTGAGCCTGAAGTGACACACAACCCCCTCCTCAGTCTTGCTGGCCTCACCATCCAACACAATGCCCATGAAGGCCAGAAGATGGAGGCAGAGGGGACCACATAGGAAGAGGTGCACATTATCCCACACTTCTACTCAGAGAAGCTAGTTCAGCAAGCCCCTCCTGACAAGCCAAAGGAGGACTCTGAGACTCAGCAGGAAGTGGACCCCAAGGCTGATAAGTTCAAATCCCACACTCCTCGCCAACATCCTCTCCCTCTTTGGGACTGCATGAAGGACTGGAAGGCCACCCCCACTCAATGGTCCCCAACCAAGACATAACAGTATATACATTTCGTTGAATTACCACAAACCACTATAAATCTTTTGTCAGAAGCCTAAAAAAAAAAATAAAGGGAAAGCAGCATTTTTCTTCTCATAGTAAAGTTTCAAACCTATATTAAGGCAATGTTCAGATGTAAAATTTTGAAAGAACAACCATAAATTGTTCAGAGTTACGAACATTTCAGAGCTATGAACAACCTCCATTTCTGAAGTGTTCATAACTCTGAGGTTCTATTGTATCAGCAAACTATCATATTGCCCCTGGGTCTCTGCATTTGTCTGCCAACAGGCTGACAGTGAGGGAGGGAGTGGAAAAGTCCAGTTTGGTTCTCCAAAGTTACATCTGTTTTCCGCTTCTTTCAAGATCATAGACATTCACAACAATAACCCTCCCCCCCTAAACACACACACATAGAGCCACACAGAAGGGTAGGTTCAGTTTAGTAGCAGGGCTGGTTACATACAAGAAGGAGAAGGGGAGTCTTTGCTCCTCCAAGGAATGTGACACAGTCACAGTACAAGTGTTTCAGGCATTCCATATCCTGGTGTCCAGAGCCTCCCTGCTCGGAGCCATGCTGCACAATCCAGGAGAAAAGGGGTAGGTGAAGATCCACTCCAGTGGCTGCAAAAACACAATGCTGTGTCCTTTTTCAGCAGGGAGCTGAGTGGCTTGCGGTCTTGAAAGTTTAAGGAACAATATACAGTTGTGACATGACTTTCTTTTCCTGTTCCTTTCTCTGCTTTTCGCTGGATGAAAGGGCCAGATTTACTGCCACTGCAGGAGCTGGTTTGGAGATGATGGGCATATGCAATGGTTAGCTTTTCCCACTCCACGCAGGCACTGTCTTCTCACTTACAATATAGTTTATCTCCATTCAAATTGTCTGCCAGTCCCATAAGCATATGTCAGCAATTTTCTGGTGAAGAAGAAACTCCAGTTGGCTCTTAATGTTCAACAGAAGCACAAATGTGCTCAGTCCACCTTCGTAGCTCACTAAGTCCCTCCATTCAGTGATACATAGGGGGTGGCAAGCAGCGCAAACATCTCTCTGGTACAGAATGTCAGATCCACACTACAGGACTGGAAGTTTCTAGTTTGGTACTTTCAAAACTGCTATGTTCTCTCACTGATGGCCAGCCTTAAAAGAAGAAATTAAGAAACATTAATGTTGCACCTGAAATAAATGTGCACACAGCCCAATCATATACAATTTTAGACAATATGTTTAAAAAAAAATTATTCATGCTACCTACCATTTTCAGCAGTGCTTCTTTCTGCAAAAGTTGTCTGTGGACCAAGGATAATGAAACAATTTTGTTCCTGAAATGCTGAGAAGAATCAATATTGTGGCCTTCAACAGCAAAGTTACACTATGGCAAGGTGGATTTCTTACCCACTTTCCAAGGAAAGATAAAATACAATGCTGCTCTTCTGACTGAACTGGCAGGAACAGCAGCCCAGGGACAATAGGGGCAGACAGAGGAAGACACTGGAGGACCTGTTCATTGGGATCAATGGAAGGAGTCAGGAACAGTATGAGGAAAAGGGAGAAACGGGCTATTAAGTGGGAGGAACAGGCTGTGCAGCAGGAGGAATGTTTTTTCTGAAGGCCGGAGGCATTAATGATCTGGTCTCTGGAGCAGGATGTGTAGTTCGGCGAACAGGAGCTTGCCAACAGGGAGCATGCCCTGTTGTAGTCCCTGATACAAATGGTAGTGGGATGGATTTGGGTCCCACCTGCCACAACAGCCATTGCCGGTATCTTCTGGCACCTCATCCTCCAGCTATTGCTCCTCCTGCATCTGCAGCCCACCATGCTCCTGAGGCTGCAAGACTCCAGGCACAACACCCTGCACTGGCAGCCAAAACCCCTCCCAGTAGGAGCTCTGTGACCATGCAGAAGGGGAACAATGAGCCCAAGACTGTGCCTGAAGGCCAGCATGTGTCTGGCCCCAATCCCCACACAGGAGGTATCCTCATTTTTCCCCTGGAATGTTTTCCACAGATGTTTCCCCCTTGTCCCGGGGAGGGGAAGATCAAGGCCAAGGATACAGGGTTACTACACGTAGCTGTTTCAACAGTAACTTCATTTGGGCTGCAGTGACAAGGTACGCTTCTCCCCCCACCAACTGGTGCCTTGAGTCACGTAACGCTCCAGGGCAGAGATCTGAACAGTCCTCTCTGTCCCTCCCAGGACCCAGCACTCCAAACCCTTCTGTCGAGGTATATGTGATTGTAAGTTAGACAGGGATACATTGAAAGTGCAAGGTGCACAGAAATAACAAATCAGTTTATTAACTGGGAGAAGAGGGGAGAAGAAAGAGTGGATACACTTCCCTATGAGTTTGATAAAAGAGAGAACAGGAAAAGCAAAGTGAAGTAACGGTGCTTTCATATGTTGAACAGGGCCAAAATGTTGCCTCTTCCTCCCCATCCCCCAAAGAACCAAGACCACTTGTAACCACAGGGTTACGCATGTTAACAGTCATAAGTGCTCTTATCCCCCAGCACCATCACCACCACTCATAGTCACCAGAAATCAGTTGTGAAAGCCCCATCTAATCCTTTCATTCATTATTCTCAAGGTCCTTCAATTCCTTCCCTAAACTGTGGGCCGGCTAACAGTTGCGAAGATGAACACAAAACAAAAGGACAATAAGTGCAGACAATCTGTGCAGAACAATCACGAACCAGAGGGTGCCATACTTTCAGAGGTGCCCTGCCACAATTATTCTTAATGAGTCATTACTTGAATGACCAGCTAATGACCGTCGAACAAAACTGAGTTCAGACATAAGAGTCAGGATGTTTCCTCTTGCGTCTGCACAAGGTGTGGTGCTTTGTTTGGGACCAGGCTGCGGTCACCCCCTGCCTGCCCCTGTTCCAAAATGTAGGCACAAATTGCATCTTTGATTTCCCTGGCCTGTTGTGATCCAGAGCCAGTATGAATATTCACTAAATCAGGCTGTCTGGAAAAGGCTTCACAAGCCAGTCCTGTCCTGTGCCCACTCTGCCCTGAAATACTCACCTTTAGTTTCACAAATGTGAGGAAGGGCACAGCATAATAAAGCGGATAGCACTGGCCACATTGGCATCCAATTGGGTGCGTAGGCATCACCAATGGGTCTTCCACTCTCCAAAAGCATACTCCACTACCATCAGCCAGCTAATTAGTTTGAAGTTGAATTATCGTTTGTTTGGTCATTGATATGAGGATAGGGTTTCATTAGCCAGGGTAGGAGTGGGTATGCAGAGTCCTCCAAAATAACCATCAGCACACAGACACCATCTAGAACCATGTAATTTCTGGGAAATAAAATCGCTTCCTCTCTATTAAATACAATCCCTATCTCCTCAGCACCCTGGTGTCATGAACTTTTCCTGATGCCTGGCATTAATGTTCATAAACATCCCTTTGTGGTCCACTAAGCCTTGAAAAATAGGTGAGTAGTAACTTTTTCAATTGACATACTGGGTCTTTGTGGTAGGCAAAGTACGGGGATGTGGGTGCCATCAATGGCTTCCACACAGTTCAGAAACCCCTTTCTCTGGAACTCAGTTATCATTTCCAGAATTTTGATGATGGGAGCCGCTAGGGTTAGGTAAGAGTGTTGATAGCTTCACAAACCTGCACCACCACAACCCTGACAGTGGATTTCCCCAGGACCCCATCCCAAAGTGGTTTGCAACAGACTGGTAGCTGTCCAGAATTGCCAGTTTCCAAAAGGCAATATCCACCCACTTATGAGTGTTTTGCCGTTTGAGGGTTGGGACCAGCTCCTCACGGAGTTTCAGGAACATTGGTTTCCTCATTCTGAAGTTCTGCAACCACTGGTTATCTTCCTAGGTTTCCAAGAAAGTTTTCTTTCAGAAAGCTAACAAGTAGCAGACCGTTTTTATCAAACTTGCAAAAAATTCAGAGATACTTTCTATTTGGTTTCTTAGATGAAAATTTAAAAAATTTGGGTTAGGCGAATAACATCCTTATATTTCAGTTCACCAAATCGTGTAGAGAACATGAGTTATTATGCACTGTAAACAACCTTTTGATTATCAGTGCCTTTTCTATCATTTGCATAAAAATATTGCTCAAGTCTCTGAGTATATGTTGCGAAATCTTCCTCTTTTTCATTAAATTAGACACTGTCCATATGGCCAAGTGCAGAGAAGTTAGATAAAAACATATAATAGTCTTTCTGGAAGGTTGCAGTGTAACACTACTTTATTTCTTAGAATAGCACACCAAAACCAAAACAAAAAGAGAGAGACAAGGCTGCTGCTCCTTAAGCCTTTCACAATGCAATCCTTGGTTTCCAAGCCACAGTCTTTCCCTCTGTATAGGCAACGGGACAATTGTCCATTGCTCACTGCTTTGACCTATTTCTTCTGCCATCACCGAGATCATTTTGTCTCATTTCTAAAGTGAATGTTTAAAGAGGCTTCACTGTTATTATGATGATATTATCACAGAAAGCCCATGAGAAGGCACCAGTTTCTCTTGATTCCTGCTTTGTCCTGACACATTCTCTCTCCCAAAGAGAATGGTGGCCAAAGTGGTTTCCTTAGTACAAAGGTTCTCAAACTATGGTCCGTGGAGCACCAGTGGTCCACAAGCTCCATTCAGGTGATCTGCGGATAGTTCCTTCTAAGGTGCATGCTTGGACAGCTGCACACAAGAGAATGAAGGGACACCGGCCTAATTAGTGGAGCCGTGCAGGTGTGGCTCCACTAATTAGGTGCCTGGACCCTGGAGAAGATGCACATATAAGGTGATGTGGTGGCCTTGGGGGGATTAGAGGGTGGATGGGAGGGGCAGTGGAGTGTGAAGAGGGAGTGGGGAAATTTGGGATGTGCAGGGCTGCGGCGGTCAGAGAAAGAGGTGACTTTCCCCAGCTCCAGGGCTGTGGCTGCCTCAGCTCTGTGGCGGCTGTGGTGGGGGGAGACTCCCCCCTCCTTCCCATCCCCAGCTCGGGGCTGCTACAGCAGAGGAGAGAGCGCAGATCTATCGCATTAGAAAGGTAAGACTACTGATATTAAAATATGAGATGTGTGCTTTTACTTGTAGAACAAAAAAACCTTAATTATTAAGTTTTTTTATATAGCTCTTTTATCCAAAGCACTTTACAATAGTTAGCAAATGATACAAACAACATTTGGAAAGCTCATTAAGTGCTCCCCCAAGACCCTCAGCGATTTTCCAGCGGTCTGCAAAAAAAAAATTTGAGAAGCACTGCCTTAACACATGGCCAGTTGCTTTCAGTTTCCCCTCTCAAAAGAGAGTGCTTGTCACAGAAAGATTTGTGCTATATTCCTTTCCCAGCTCTCCTCAATCTCCTCTCTCTCTCTACCTTCGCTATCACTAGCCACCCTGTCACTCAGGCCTGTAACCTGCCTCTTCTCCCTCCATACTATTTCCAAGAACCAGCCTTTTCTGTCTATTCTATTTCAATTAAAGCATGATCCTTGAGGTAACATGAGGGAGACTGACTTTGTCAGCAGTGACTTTACAAGAAATTGAAACTCAGTCAGTTGTTGGGGGAGGAGTAAACTGGGAAAGGGTCCAGAAGATCGAAGTGTCTATCAGTGTGGGAAAGAAACAAGGTACAAGAGTCTTTCATGGGTAGAGTTATTGCAAGAAAGGTCAAGGCACCAAATGGGTGGTGTCTGAGATGAAGAATCTTGGCAGGGGTACTTGTTTTTCTTTTTGGACGATGGGTCAGGCAAGCCAAGGCTGTGCGCAGCTGTGCACTCCTCTCTTCAGCCTTACTGCAGTAGACAGGTCCCAGGATTAATAACTGGATAGCTGTGTAGCAGCACATAGCCTCCTGTCTGGCTCATCATTTGCTAACTTGCATTCATTCTTACAACACTCCTCACCTGAACTATGCAGGATTAAGTTCACAGTCAGAAAATCATCTACTAAAACTGCAAAAAAGGAGGTGTAGAAAAGGTCTTGGAGAAGTCAGGCATGGTCTGAAGAGACAGAGTGGGAAAAAATGATAAGCATATTTCTGGGAAAACATGGGGAGAATTGCCATGTATTTGTGCATTCTGTCTTGGTCAGTTTAGATTTATCTACATCTAACCACCTTGTGAAATCTGCATGTTAGATAGTCTGCCAACTTGTCTTGCTCTTGTACTGTAACTCTGGTTTCACTAGCTGTCCTGAAAAGTTATAAAAAATTAACTTGGAAATCTATATTGTGCAATCAACAGCCTACTAATATTGCACAAGCTGTTTGTGCAGCTGACAAATCTTACATAAGGATATTTTGTAAACATCTTTTGTGTCTGTGTGTGTTCATTCACTTATAGCCATTTTTATACATATTACATACCACAGAGATATAGGACTTTAGCTTATGCTAAATTTTATTTAAATGTTTCCCTTTTTTCAACTCTGTATTTTCAAAATATACCCAGAGAGAGGCTCTATTACCTACCTAAAAAAACAGCAGCTTCATTAACACTGAAATATTATAAACCTCAATAAAAAACAAAGAGCCTTTCCCCAAAGCCCTATTCATTGTATCATAAAAGTGAGTCAGGTTCTGAATTTCAGCTGACTTTGACCATAAGTGATATCTACAGATTGTACACACATCAGCCACTGCGAGCTGGAGCTGAAAGAATAATTCATATCAAATAATTTACTCAAAAAAATCAGCTTTTTTCTGTTTGCAATCTGTCAAAAAGATGGCAATTATTTTGAATTACCTTGTTGTTTGAAATTACTCATCAGATCCGTTTCATTCAATGACTCTTGGTCTGTAGATAATTTATAAGCAGATTGTTGCAAATGTTTGCTATTCATAGTTCAAACAGTTTTTGATAGTTATGACTGGTCTCAAAGGTCACATGGTATTGTGTTCATAGAATCACAGAATATCAGGGTTGGAAGGGACCTCAGGAGGTCATCTAGTCCAAACCCCTGCTCAAAGCAGGACCAATTCCCAACTAAGTCATCCCAGCCAGGGCTTTGTTCCTTGACTGGAGGTGTCTAGTCAGTGGAGGATTGAGCTAAAGGGGCCTGTGCCCGGGGGCCCCAGCCAATTGGGGGGCCCAGGAAAAATTGGTGTTCTGCACTCCCACCTGCTCCTGCCTGCCTGGCACTCCTGCTGGGGAGCAGGGTTGGATGCAGGGGTTTGCCCCACTTTGCCCACCCAGAGCGCCATCCAGGGAATAGGGGAAGCCCCCGTGCCCCAACCCCATTTCCCCGACAGGAGTGCGGAAGGGGTGGGGGGACTGCAGGCGGAAGGGGTGGGGAGGGGTCCCCACTTGCTCTGACCCAGGGCTCCACAAAAGTTTAATCTTGCCTCTCTGTCTAACCCTTATCATCAGTTCCCAGTGGTGACTTCTCCTCTTCCTTCCTTGGCTGCCAGCTAAATGCCAGTTCAAATGCAAAATTCTCACTGCCTTGGGCCCAGGCAATATCAGACTGTCTCTCTTTCCACAACCAGGAACTCATGACTTACGTATGCCTCAGGGACAGTGAAACTGCCTATTTGGTTATCTAGGTGCCTTCCACAAGAGACTAAAATGACTCCTCCTTTCGGAGAAAGAGAGTAGAGAATCAGTGATTAAAATGGATAAGATTGCATGGCAGACTCATGTCATTTTCTAAGGGGCTCAGATACCACGATGCAGACCCTTAATACAAATGCCTAAATATGTGAATTGCCATCACTGTGGTATCTGTTTATTTATTGTGACGTATATGAAGATTTTTTTGAAAAGCACCGATCTGCTACTAGTTAAAAATATCTGTACAGCAAAAACAAACCCAGCAGCAACCCCCCACCCAGCCAGAAAACAAGAGCAAAAATCTACCCCTAACACCACCCAACAGAAAGAACTTTTCCAACCCAATCTCCATAAACAATCATTCCCATCAGGCCTTAACCTCTTCAGTCACCCTGACGGTCAACAATCTTTATCTATTTTGGACCAAAAGAGGATGCTTGTTCCATAGCTGATGGTCCCCCACAAAGAATGTTATACAGCTGGCTTAGCCAGTGTTAAATCAAGGGGAGTCATTCATCCATGTTAGCTTGGAAATTCCCTTCTTTGATCTTTATTGTTCTTGACAGGTATAGCAAGACAGATAAAAACTAGTTACACACCAACTATCACCTCCCTGGACTGCTGCTTTAGCAGTATCGTTCAGAGAGAGAGAGAGAGAGAGAGGCAGTCTTTCAAGCAGGCAGGTCCCAAGCCACTTAGAGCTTTACAGGGCCAAACCCACATGTAAAATGCTATCTGGAAACCCATAAGCAGCCAGTGTAAATCATGGAGAACAGGTGTCATCACCCCTGAAATAGCAGTAGGAAATAGGGTCTCGTCGCTTTCATTAGCTACAAAGCATATGGAACAGTTTGCCCCTCTTCTCCAAATTTTCCCCATTCTTTCTGTTCATAGGATCTGCCAACATCATTTTCCTATCTCACTTGAAACATGGTTTTCCCTCAAAATCCACTGAAACCTAGAGGCTAAATTCAGAGAGAAGCCTAAGTGAGTCTAAGATAATATAATTTATTGCTTCTCAGACTTTTCAGCACATCAGCTCCAGCAGCCTAGAGTCTCTCACCCCCACATAGAGCTTACGCTTTCTTATGCATCGCCTCTGAAAATGGCCCTAGGTCTCCCTTTGATCTACAGTCTATAAAGGAAATGACTTTCCACTGCTTTCTCTCTCGAAAGATTCATGGCCTAATGCCTATTTTTCATATACTGTTCCAAATGCTCCTCCCCTAGAGAGCCATCAGTTTGACTGGGAGCAGAATTTGACCCACTGATGATGGATTGGGTGGGCTGAGCTATGAGATTTTTCGTCCAAGTCTTCAAGCATTTTATACATTTTCTTTTATAAAAGAATTAGCCTCGTGTCCCTGGCTCAAAATGTCCTAATATATTAAGATTAAAATCCTTATTCTTTCCTATGTAGGTCATGAGCAAAGGGGAACACTGTTTTACCAGATACTGCCTTCCACATCTGTAATGGGATCTCTGTAAATATATGAAGATTATATGTATGGCTTAGTCTAAATATTATATACTACATGATAACTGTGGGAATGTAATGTATTTGTATGTTAACATTTTATCTTCACCTTCCTTTACGGTCTCTGGAGCATTTTTCACTTATTGGGGTGCTCCCCTGCTTAGGAATCTCACTTCCCAACAGTAATGTATTACTTCTTCAGAGGGTGGGGATTTTTTTTTCTTTTTGGGGAGCGGGGAATCAAAAGCATAACACTGCATGAAAACCTCTGTGAAAGTGACTTACTACAGAAACTGAATTCAGCTAACTTTGCGCATTCTCTCTCCCCACTCTCCGCCCCCAACACCTTTTTGTTTTAATGTATTTAACATTACACTCAATCCATATTGGCAAATCTGGTACTTCCCAGTTGTATTTAAAGGGTGTAAGTGTAACAAGTCCTGGGTGTTCTCCATGAGTTAAGCATTTAGATGTAAGTCTACTGGTAGTCTTACTGAAATGAACATGTATGGAAAACTCATGGCCAGGGGCAGCTCTATGTTTTTTGCTGCCTCAAGCATGGCAGGCAGGCAGCTTTCAGTGGCGCACCTGCAGCGGGGGTCTGCCAGTCACATGGATTTGGTGGCATGCCTGCGGGAGGTCCGCCGGAGCCGTGCCATCATCGTCCCCGCTGCTGAATTGCCACTGAAGCCGCGAGACTGGCAGACCTCCCGCAGGCATGCTGCCGAAAGCCGCCTGCCTACCGCCCTCACAGCGACTGGCAGGGTGCCCCCTGCAGCTTGCTGCCCCAAGCACGCGCTTGCTGCACTGGTGCCTGGAGCCGCCTCTGCTCATGGCACGGAGTTTGTTAATGAAATGTAAACACCACACATGTAGAATGCTTAAATCCAGTGAACAAACCCATGTAATGCCAGAAGCTGACCTTCATAATACTGCTTTCCTGAAAACCAGTCTCCTTAATGTTACCTTCCAGCTAAAGTAGCTGAACTGGAAAATGTGTGTCTATACAAGGTGGCAGAATGGTATGATTAGAAGATCTGTCTCACCAAATACAGAACAAGATCTGTTACCCCTAAAAATTCCTTTTTTAAGCTTAATGACAAAATTGACTGATTAATCATGAAAGTTCATAGAAAAGGTCTGTTCTTTGGACAATACATTGTATCTTTATAGTATAGTGTTCTGTGGCGTGCATATCTGTAGAAAAGGATATGGTAGAGACCATTTAGAAGTTTATATTTCCTGTAAAGTTTTCATTCCAAATCAAGTTAAAAAGATCAGAATTAAGGGTGTAATTTCAATTTTTCAGTTTGATTTGCATATTAAAAGGCACTGCAGTTAGCGAATAAGGAATACAGAAAATTCTCTGAAATATTTGGTTTGACTGTAACTATGAAAAAAAACTTAACTTTAAGCTAATTAGTATTTATACATCACTTTGGACTTCTAGATTGTTATAAAATGGCAAAATGTTATTATTATTTTTCATGCCATACCGTGCATGCCTATAGCTCTCAGGATCTGCAATCATTTTACAAATAGTAATTAAGATTTACCCAACCCCCTAAGAGGTAGTTATCCCCATTTTACACATGAGAAAAAGGGAGGTACCTAAAGTGACTCTCTGATCATATAGTGAATCAAAGGCATCACTGGGAATAGACCCCAGAAATGGTGACTCCCCATCCTGTAACAACAAGTCTATGCTTGTTCCTCGTTCAGTTTGAGTGGATATAGTGTACTATCAAATAACTCCAATCATTTCAGAATTTTTAAACTAACCTCTGGATTTAGATTTGTTAGGATTGTCATTTAAATTCATTAGCCAAAACCAGTGCACTTTCACTTTAGACCAACCTCCCATCATGAGAAGAATCAGAGCTCCTTCTTGAAATACTGGAGATCAGCTGCTGCATAGTTCCAACAATGAATACAGTTCTAAGAAAGTTCCAGGATTTCACCTCCTGATGCTAGTCACCGTTGTCTTTTGTGGCAAAGACACCAGCGGTAACTCTTGCACTTTTCTTTTCTCTGCAAGTAATATTTTCTCTTGCTGTTGACTTTGTCTTGCTTTAACACATTCTGCCCCAAATGTTATTTTGGTTTTGCCAGACTCGCTAGTTTGCAGCTGCAGCTTCCCACATCTCAATAGCTATATAAAAATGAGCAGCAACTTAGTGTTCTTTATGAGTAGCCAGCGAAGCTGAGCTTTTATAGGCATTGGTACAGTGCTGATTGTTGCAACCTTTGCTGAATCATAATATTTGTGATTTTACCTTGCCACTTGGTCTGCATAATAGCTTGAAGGTGCTGCTGATTAATTTTCTCCAGAAGTTTGCTGTACCAGTGGTAACATACCTGTGGTTCACAGCCCAGCCATAGAATAAAGTGAAAAATCAAAACAATTTGTTCAAGCAGATTTGGAGCTTATGTGTGATATTGTTCTGGTTCATTCTGCCATATTCCTTTTTAACTTGGGTAATTATTTCTTGGCCACTATTTGGAAAATTCCTTCCCAGTAAATAGATCTCACAATGACAATGAAACTGGCACCATTAATGCAATGCAAGATCCTGTATTTACTTCTCAAAATCTTTGCTTTCCTGTCTTTTGAAGTTTGCTCCTTGCAGATAGCAAAGATGCGTGGCTCAAAGACCTTGAAGTCCTGGTTGCATTGATAATTTATCCCAGTTCTAGCCACCAGAGGAAATGCATTGGTACAAATCGCTGGTGGAGACAGCCAAAGCCATCAGTTGCACCAGTGGAATTTATCTCTACTTGAAAATGGTAAACTCCATTGATGCAAATCTTAGCTTATAGTGAATTACTCTGTTTATGTTAGGGATTTGAACATGTCCAGATACACCTGTGGCTGGCTGCAATGCAAATCTTCTGTGCAGACAAGACCTAATTTAGGGACTGCAAGGGATTGCTGAGAGACTTTCCTTTTTTCTTCTAGGAATGCTGCTAGTTCATGGTGTAGCAGGGCGGTCACCCCACTCCCGCTAAGAAGGGGTTAAAAGCCAGCGATTGGAGAGAGCTGGGGCAGAGAGAAAAACCTAGGCTGATTGGAGAAACAGCCACAGCTGGGGCCATGTGCCAATCAGGCCATAGCTGGCCCCATAAAAGGGTTGTGAGGCAGCTGCTGAGGCAGACTCTCTCTAGCTTCTGAGAGAGAAGGACTTGGCTGTCTGGGAGCTGAGCAGGGTACCTGAGGGTACCTGGAGAAAGGCAAAGGAGTGCGGGAACTCCAGCCTGGCAATACCCCAGGCTGCAGGCCTTGCTAAAGCCCCAAAGCAGGTACTGGGGTTGCAGAGGTGCAGCCCAGGGTTAGGAAAGGCAGCAAGTCCAAACCCCCCTTGCCGATGATGAGTGGTTTATAGACTGCGGTCTGCCCACTGAGCAGGGACTAGACAATGACTGACAGTAGCCACTGAGGCAAGGTGGGGATAGAGGGTTGAGGGTTCCCTGGGGAGGGGAGACCCAGAGACTGTGGGGGTACTGCAGAGGGCAGACCCCTGAGGTAAGGGGCACCGGGGTCCGGAAGGGACACACGGGGGCCTGAGGCAAGTGGGATATTGGCTAGCAGAGGGCACTCCGGACTTGGAGAGCTAATTCCCAGGATGACCAGCAGGAGGCGCCGTGCCAGTGAGTCATCGCTGCACTACACATGGGTACTATAACCAAACCAGTCCTGGTTCCAAATCTGGCTCTCATTTACATCCATATAACTCCAGTTATTGCTATGAATCTAGCAGTCTCCATTGCATTCTGAGACGCACAATATCCATTAGTCTTTTCCCTTATTCTTTTTTGGTCATATTAATAGCTACCAAAGATGGCACTAATATGTGTCATTGGACTAACTTCTGTTGGTGAAAGAGACAAGATTTTGAGCTTACACAGAGTTCTTCATTAGGTCTGGGAAGGGTACTCAAGCGGTATAAGTTGGAACAGATTGTTAAGCGTAAGGAGTTAATGCATGTTGCAGCCATATTTAATACAGTGCTGATGTTCTCAACAAAAGCTTTTTCTGTGTTGAAAGCCTAAAGTATTTAGATATTAATACACTTGGAAGAGCTACCTGAAGCTAGATGCTGGTGTTTCTGGATATTTAAAGATAAGGTTGGTCATAGCAATAAGTCTAGCATTTTGCTCCAGATGTGGCTTTAGCAATTGTGGCATATTGCAGCCTCTGTGCCTGATGATATTATAATCAATAAGGGCTAGCATTTACTCCATAAGTGGTATCATGACATTTTGTGTGTTGAAGGGCAGTCTGAAGATAGTACTTATTGTTGTCAAATTATGATCATGACAGTTATTGATTAGCAGAAACCATTGCTGATTATCTTACACATAACATTGTGTCCAGGCCTCTCTTGAATAGTCACTTCCAAGTCAGGTTTCAGAGTGTTAGTCGTGTTCATCTGTATCAGCAAAAAGAACGAGGAGTACTTGTGGCACCTTAGAGACTAACAAATTTATAAATTTGTTAGTCTCTAAGGCCTGGTCTACACTACGAGTTTAGGTCAAATTTAACAGCATTAAATCAAATTAACCCTGCACCCGTCCACACAACGAAGCCATTTTTGTCGAGATAAAGGGCTCTTAAAATTGATTTCTGTACTCCTCCCCAACAAGGGGAGTAGCGCTGAAATCGACATTGCTGGTTCGAATTAGGGTTAGTGTGAATGCAATTCGACGGTATTGGCCTCCGGGAGCTATCCCACAGTGCACCATTGTGACTGCTCTGGACAGCAATCTGAACTCAGAAGCACTGGCCAGGTAGACCAGAAAAGCCCCGTGAACTTTTGAATTTCATTTCCTGTTTATCCAGCGTGGAAAGCGACCAGCACAGGTCACCACACAGAGCTCTTCAGCACAGGTGACCATGCAGTCCCAGAATTGAAAAAGAGCTCCAGCGTGGACTGTACGGGAGGTACTGGATCTGATCGCTGTATAGGGAGATGAATCTGTGCTATCAGAACTCCGTTCCAAAAGACGGAATGCCAAAACACTTGAAAAAATCTCCAAGGCCATGATGAACAGAGGCCACAACAGAGAGACTCAACACAGTGTCACGTGAAACTTAAGGAGCTGAGACACGCACACCAGAAAGCCAAAGAATCAAACGAATGCTCTGGGACAGAGGCACAGACATGCCGCTTCTACACTGAGCTACAGGTAATTCTAGGGAGGGCTGCCACTAGGGTGACCAGACAGCAAGTGTGAAAAATCGGGACGGGGGTGGGGAGTAATAGGAGCCTCTATAAGAAAAAGATCCAAAAATCGGGACTGTCCCTGTAAAATCGGGACATCTGGTCACCCTAGCCACCACCACTACCCCATCCCTGTCCATGGACTCCAGTGATGGGGTACTCTCAGTTGACATGCCTGAGGATTTTGCAGACGGGGAAGATGAGGAGGAGAAGGAGAAGCAGGAGGACGAGGTTGAGGAGAGCACACAGCACACCGTTCTCCCCGACAGTCAGGATCTTTTTCTCACCCTCACTGAAATACTCTCCCAACCCTCCCAAGGTGATATCCCGGACCATGAAGCCATAGAAGGGATCTCTGTTGAGTGTACCTTTGTAAATATAAAACATGGTTTAAAAGCAAGAGTTTTTTAATGATTAATTTGCCCTGAGGACTTGGGATGCATTCGTAGCCAGTACAGCTACTGGAAAAGTCTGTTAACATGTCTGAGGATCAAGCGGAAATCCTCCAGGGACATCTCCATGAAGCTCTTCTGGAGGTCCTTTAAAAGCCTTTGCAGAAAGTTTCTGGGGAGAGCAGCCTTATTCTGTCCTCCATGGTAGGACACTTGACCATGTAGCAAGTAATCTGGTATCACTGCATGACAAAGCCTGGCAGTGTATGGTCCCGGTGTTTGCTGGCATTCAAGCAACATCCGTTCTTTATCTCGCTGTGTTATTCTCAGGAGAGTGATATCGTTCATGGTAATCTGGTTGAAATATGGAAATTTAATTAAGGGGACATTCAGAAGTGGCCATTCCTACTGGACTGTTTGCCTGTAGCTGAAAATAAATCCTCCCCGCAGTTAGTCAAGCGGTGGGGGGGGTGGGAATTGGCGCTGAGCTGTTTGCATTTGGCTAGCAGGGATCTTCCCTGATACCAGCCATGCAGTGCAGTGGGGGGAGGGTTAAAGCAGTCATCCCAGAGAAAAGGATGACGGGTTAGTCTGGTTTCTACTGCTGCATGTTAATATGAAAACCACAACCCTAAATGAACAACTCATCAGGCTTTGCTTGGTACGGGAAAGGAGGGCGCTGCTGTTATGAAGGTTGCAGAAGCTGAAAGGTTATGGCTTACCATGGCCACCTGCAAGCCAAATTCTGTTGCCCAGCATGTTTGATCTCTAACACGAAACCCGCAGGCACTCAGTATAAGATGCAAAAAATGACCTTGTACCAAAATCACGTGCTATGTAATGTGAATAGTGTTGTTCACCATGAAACAGTATACCCATTGTTCTGTAAAATGTATCTTTTAAAATACTTCTCTCCCTTTTTCTCTCCCGCAGCTGCAAATGTTTCAAACCTCCCTCCTCTGTCCCAAAGGCTATCTTAGATAAAGCGGTGAAAAAAATACACGCATGATAAAATATTCTCTGAGCTCATGCAGGCGTCCTGCACTGAAAGAGCTCAGCAGAAAGTGTAGCACAGGACAGGAAAGCGGCCAGTGAACGTGAGGAGAGGTGGCGGCAGGAAGATCAGAGTAGGCAGGATGCAGCTCTGGGGCTACTGCGGGAACAAGCGAACATGATCCAGCAACTGGTGGAGGTTCAGGAACGTCAGCTGGAGAGACTGCCACTGTAGCCTGTTTAGCCATCGTTTCTCCTCCCCAAGTTCCATAGCTGCCTCCTCACCCAGATGCCCAAGAATGTGTGGGGGGAGGCTCCAGGCACCCAACCACTCCACCTCAGTGGACAGAAGGCTGTCATTCAACAAGTATTGAAGTGGCCTTTTCCTTCCCTCCTCCCACACCCCACACAGGCTACCTTGTGAGTTATCTCCCTATTTTTATAATCAATTAATAAAGAATACATGGTTTTTAAATGATAGTGACTTTATTTCCAAGCTGTGATCGTAGTGGGGAGGGTGGTTGGCTTACAGGGAATGAGAGTCAACCAACGGGGTGGGTTTCCATCAAGGAGAAACAAATAGAGCTGTCACATGGTACCCTGGCCAGTCATGAAACTGGTTTTCTAAGCTTCTCTGATCCGCAGTGCTTCCTGATGTGCTCTTCTAATCGCCCTGGTGTCTGGCTGCGTGTAATCAGCAGCCAGGCAATTTGCCTCAACCTCCCACCCCGCCATAAACATCTCCACCTTACTCTCACAGAGATTGTGGAGCACACAGCAAGCAGCAATAAAAATGGGAATATTGGTTTTGCTGAGGTCTGAGCAAGTCAGTAAACTGCACCAGCGATCCTTAAAACATCCAAATGTACACTCTACCACCATTCTGCACTTGCTCAGCCTATAGTTGAACAGTTCTTTACTACTGTCCAAGGTGTCTGTGTATGGGTTCACGAGCCAGGGCATTAAGGGGTAGGCTGGGTCCCCAAGGATAACTATAGTCATTTCAACATCCCCAACAGTTATTTTCTGGTTTGGGAAGTAAATCTCTTTCTGCAGCCATGTATAGATTCATAGACTCTAGGACTGGAAGGGACCTTGAGAGGTCATTAAGTCCAGTCCCCTGTCATCATGGCAGGTATAGAATATTAGGGTTAGAAGGGACCTCAGGAGGTCATCTAGTCCAACCCTCTTCTCAAAGCAGGACCAGTCTCCAGATTTTACCCCAGTTCCCCAAAAGGCCGTCTCAAGGATTGAACTCACAACCCTAGGTTTAGCAGGCAATGCTCAAACCACTGAGCTATCCCTCCCCCTCAGGGCTTTAAACAGACCAGAGTTCCTGAAGACATGAGCGTCATGAACCTTTCCCAGCCATCCCCCGTTGATGTTGGTGAAATGTCCCTTGTGATTCACCAGTGCTTTCATCACCATTGAAAAGTACCCCTTGTGGTTTATGTATTGGCTGCCTTGGGGGTCCAGTGCCAAGATAAGGATATGGGTTCCATCCATCGCCCCACCACAATTAGGGAATCCCATTGCAGCAAAGCCATCTACTATGACCTGCACATTTCCCAGAGTCACTACCTTTGATAGCAGAAGCTCAGTGACTGCGCTGGCTACTTGCATGACAGCAACCCCCACAATAGATTTGCCCACTCCAAATTGATTCCCGACTGACCGGTAGCTGTCTGGCATTGCTAGCTTCCAGAGGGCCATCGCCACTCACTTGTGAATGGTGAGAGCTGCTCTCATCTTGGTATTGCGGTTCAAGGCAGGGGAGAGCAAGTCAAAGTTCCATGAAAGTATCCTTACGCATGCAAAAGTTTCGGAGCCAGTGGAAATCATCCCAGACCTATAACGCTATGCGATCCCACCAGTCTGTGCTTGTTTCCCGGGCCCGGAATTGGCATTCCACGGCATGAACCTGCCCCATTAACATCATGATGTCCACATTGCCAGGGCCCACGCTTTGAGAGAAGTCTGTGTCAGTGTCCTCATCACTGGTCACCACGCTGCCATCGCCTCACCTGGTTTTTCAGCTTCTGGTTCTGCATAAACAATAATGTGCGAGGTGTTTACAATGCTCATAACTGCTGCAGTGAGCTGAACGGGCTCCATGCTTGCCATGCTATGGCGTCTGCTTGGGCAATCCAGGGAAAAGGGAGCGAAATGATTGTTTGCCGTTGCTTCCACGGAGGGAGGGTTGACTGATGACGTTTATCCATAACCACCTGCGACAAATTTTTGGCCCCATCAGGCATTGGGAGCTCAACCCAGAATTCCAGTGGGCAGTGGGGACTGTGGGAACTGTGGGATAGCTACCATAGTGCACCGCTCAGAATGTCGACGCTTGCCACGGTACTATGGACACACACCGCTGAATTAATGTGCTTAGTGTGGACGCATGCACTCTACTTTATACAATCTGTTCCCAAAAATCAACTTCTGTAAAATCGGAGTAATTTCACAGTGTAGACATACTCCAGTGTGCCACAAGTACTCCTCATTCTTTCTACTTCCAAGTCAGGCACTGAAGTAACCTAGAATGACATGTTTGCCAACATTTGAAGTGAGTCTAGTAGCTTTATTTAATGCACTCAGACTGTTCCTTTGCCTTGTTGCCACTAGTTGTAGTAGTGAGTAACTGTAGTGACTAATCCTGATAGCAGTTCTCTAATATCCTTGGGAAACTGGGTTCAAAGCTGGACACCTTTGGCAGAGCATGCCTTCTTTCTGGGTCTCAGTGTGTCCACAAAAACCTCATATGGATCTTTGTCCCCTTCTAGTAGCTGAACCAGGAATTACAAGTTTATGAAATGCCTATTGCTTCCATACTAGTGAATGTGAAATAGAACCTCACTCCTTTAGATCCAGAGATTCCCTGATTCGGTTTGAGCAGATGACCCTGTAGTCGGGCGTGACCGGGGCTCAACCCTCCTCCACGGGGGGGTGGAGGGGAGCCACACCAGCTCACCGCAGTCCGTCGGCCTGGGGCCCGTCCCTTGCTGGGGTGCGGAAGGGGCCGACAACAGTTAGTAGGAGGCTCCGGCCCTGTCAGTCGGGCTGGGCACGAAGCCAGGAGTCTATATAAGCCCAGCCCCTTAGACAGGGCGGGGCAACACACACAGTTAGGCTCAAGCCTTGCAGCAGGGCTGAGCGGTAAGGCAACAGTATATATATAAGCCCAAGCCCTTGGGCAGGGCGGGGCAACACAGAGTTAGGCTCAGGCCTTGCAGCAGGGCTGAGCGACAGGCAACCACTGAAGATGGTCTCCTCAGGCAAAAGGGAGGGGGAGTCTGCCACCCTTAAAGGGGTGGCAGGGGGGAACGCAGGCCCTCCAACTCCACTGCGTCCCAGCCCGGGGCCCTAGCAGCGGTCAGCGCCGCTGACGGTCAGTGGGGGATCCTGACCGAAACACACTGACATGGGCTCAGGCAAGTCTGCAGCCAAACGGGAGTCGGCTGCCCCCGGGCCACTTCCAACCTCCCCCTCACTGGGTACCTGCCCTTCGCCAGCATCGTCCGGGGGGTCCCAAATCATGGGTTCCTCAGCAGGCTCGGTGGCGGGAGGTCCGGTCCACTCCTCAGGGTACTGGGGTTCGGGCAGTCCGGTCCAGTCCTCAGGGTACCAGGGTTCGGGCAGTCCGGTCCACTCCTCCACAGGCCAAGCGTCAGAGTGCTCAGCCGGCCTCTCTGGGTACTGGCCCCAGGGGAGGTCAGGCCAGTACCCCTCCGGATACCGGGCACAGGGTAAGCCAGGCCCAACGGGAGCTCGGGCCTCAGCGTCTGCCTTCTCTGGCAGCCTCCTCCTAACTGAGGGCTGGGGCCGGGCTTTTATACTTCCTGTCCCGTCTCTTGACTTCCTGGGAGCGGGGACAGGCGGAGGGGGCCTTGAACTTCCGGTCCCGCCCCTTGACTTCCGGGGGGCGGGGATAGGCGGCCGGGCCTCCGCCCAGGGCCGCAGGTTTTCTGGCCTATTCCCTTGAGGAGCGTGGGGAAGGGGGGCCCCCTCGCTACAGACCCATATAAGGCATTGCATTAGCCCTCATTTTTAAAATGTAAGCTTCATGCCTTTCCCTTGGAAAGATTCCCCTTCAGAATGTAAGTTTGGGTGATGGGCCTGAAAGTCTGTCATAGTTTAAATTTATTTTTGCTTCAAAGTAATGGTAGAAGTGGGAGAAAGTGCATGTACTCTGTTAACATATTGACAAATTGTTAATTTTTATCATTAATTTTACAATGAGCAGGTTAATTATTCCCCACACAAACCTAGCTTTGAAAGAAGTTCATGATTACAACTTACGATTGTGGATTCTCGCTTAGAATTGTCAGTGAATATTACATCATTATTGAATGAATGTCAGTGTTCTGAGCTGCGGTATTACAGTATGTAGTAATTATATGACTATTACAGTGTTTTGTGGATTATAAATCACTGAAAGTTATAATCTCCTCACCAGCATCTTGAAAATGGGTGGAGTTTAATTACAGGCTTTATTCTAGCATTACCAGGTGGCTTCCCCCAATAGGAATAAGGCAGGGATACAAACAAGGTTAGCACATCATGCCTTTTGATGAAAGGCCTGGCTTGTTACCACCAGCCTCTAGAAGTTTCAGTAGTTGGCAGAATCTCAAGATCTCTGAATTCTTTCTTCTCCTTCCATAATCTAGCTCCAAATTATGATGAGGTGGCAAATTCAAATTTCTGTCCTTCTGAAAAATTTCCTTTTCTAGTCAGCCAAATACTTTAATTCTTCCTCTTTGTCTATCTGCCTTTTCAACTTTTGGCACTTGTCTCTCTTCTTTATTGAGTACACCCTCTAGGCTACATTAGGATGGCCCAACATGGATGCACCAGAAGGGGGCAAGGTACGATCTGTTTCCCCCAGCTTGCATCCCTGTGCAGAGGCCAGCCATGATCTTTGTCAGGAGTGGAGCTACTCTTCTAACTAGCTGTGCTAGCCCCCTGGAAAGAAAAGTTTCCAAGCAGAACGTTGAAACAAAATGGCAATTCAAAAAGACATTTCAAAACAAAAAGAAAATGAAATGTTGACACAGTTTGTTTTGAAATGTCAAAATTACTTTGACTTTTTCCAGAAAGTTTCCCTTCATTTTTAATTCAGGCAAATTCAAGCCTCATTCACAAATAGTTTGGGTTGATCCAAAAACTTTATTTTTCACCAAATTTACCTTTTGACTGAAAAATATTCACCCAGCTCTAGTCAGAATTAAATAATTATGCAAGTATAGTCCAAGAATAGTTTCAGCCAGTGAGAGCATTAAACAATTATTAGAGGGATAATTAAGGAACCATTAGTGAAATCACACATATACCTAGTTAACCACAGCAATATCACCATGGCACACATGTAATCTCAAGACAGTTGACTAACGTAACTCTAACTAAGCAAATACAGTCCAAACTATCTTTTCAGCCTTGGTCCCTGGGCCCAGATGAAGAACACCTCCTTCTCTCTGCAAGAATGACACCTGGTTCAGGCTTATCTGTGGTCACACACCCAGGCTGCTCCTCAGTCTGCATCTCAGCTCTGCCTGGGTTTGCGCCTACTGTATCCCTGCAGCCAACACCATATAATCATCATGCAGCCCTGCCCTGCATGCCCTTTTTCAAAGCTATCTGAACCAGTTGATTGGACCAGAGCAGACCAGGTGGTGGCCCATAACCAATTACGTGTCCCCACTTAGGAAGGGCTGTGTTCCTCATCTAGAGTGGCACTCTCACTGACAGCAGAACTCAGGGGTAGGATTTTCCTGTCAGCTCCCTAATCAATCATGGCTCAGACCAGTGAAGAGGCCAGATGCCCATAGTCAAACCGGTCTCTAGGGTAAGGGGCAACCCCTTCACAGCAACCGTCAGACCCATGCAGCAGGTCTCCACATTGTGCAGACGTGGGGCTCATTTCTGTATGGTTCTCATTCCTATTGCCTTCACTGAGAGCACTCAGCACTTTGTGAAAGGCACTCAGCAACCTGAAGGGTCTGGTCCCGTTTTCAAGTAACAAACTATATATTAATGTTTGCAAAGTGTCCAGATGAACTGCTGGGGTGGGTGACAGCAATGGAAGGGTGACCAAAAGATGAGTCTTGAGGAGGGATTTGAAGGAAAGCATGTGTTTGTCTAGTATCAGGGAATGTATTCCAAGCATTGGCTGTGTTCTTGGAGCTGTTTGCAGGAGAAGGAAATGAAGGCTTTCCTTACACTGACCCCTTTGTTAAATCTGTTTTTCAGGCACTGCAATGCATAGACTGGTATGTTACCCAGATGGGTCAGTCGGTTCTATAGGTAGGGCTGGCTCAAGGCACCAGCGCAGCAAGCAGCTGCTTGGGGTTGCCAATGGTGAGGAGTGGCACGTCCGGGTATTCGGCAGCAATTCGGTGGTGGGTCCCTAATTCCCTCTCAGAGCGAAGGACCTGCCGCCTAATTGCTGCCAAACACTAAAGCGGCGGCAGTAGAGCTGGAGATCACGATCGTGGCTTTTTTTTTCTTTTTTTTCCCCCATTTTTGCTGCTTGGGGCGGCAAAAACCCTGGAGCCGGCCCTGTCTATAGGTGAGGGACTGTTTCTCTTTTTTGCAGAAAATCCCAAAAATGCATCACGTCCTGACTTGAGGCATATTGAATGTAAAAGCATACATCACAACAATTCACTCTACTGCTGGCTTATATCCCCAGGAATCCAAAGACCATGACAGGAAGCTGTTGCATTCTTACTGTCATTCCCCATTTCAATGCCAATTATTTTGGTGTTATGTTCTGTGTTTATATGCTCTCTACCTTGTTCTAGGCGTTCATTTTGCTGTCTTGTTTTCCTAAGTGTTAAGGCCTCCTCGAAACTCAGGACCTCATATCCTAATGCTTAATCTTGGGTGAGTGAAGGAAACCGGCCCCAAGCCATAGATGTTGTCACAACTGCCAGGCATGGAGGTAAAGATCTCCCAGCAGAGCAGAAAAAGTTTGGGAACAGTCGGTGCCCAGGTACAATGCCCAATCTTATTTCCTTTTAAGCCAATAGAAGTTTGGCCAATGACTTCAATGAGAGCAGGTTCAAACTCATAAAAGGGAAAATGATTATGTCCTGTCTCTCTTTGTGGCTGTTTAGCTTCTATTCTGCGAAGAAAGGACTGATTGTTTTCCCCCAGAGGAGAGGGAATGCTTTTCTTTTACTGAAGAGAAGACGGACTTGTCCAATGAAATCCTGAGCTAGAAGGTCTTTAAACCCTAACCTGGCTACTGCTGCTCACACAACTGGCTAAATACCTGATGCATCCCACAACCAGTCACCAGCCTGTTTCAATGCTCTTTAAAGATCACTGATGTGGGCACTGACATTTTTATCTACAGAACTTCATTTCTTGGGTTTGAATCTAACTTATAAATGCCAACTTCCTGTTATAATTGCCGCAGAAAAATCAATATGGATGCATACTGACAGCTCCTCTTGGAGATCCAGCAAAAGAGAGAGGCTACTGCTTAGTATTAGGTGACTGGAAACCATTCTGCAAATTTCATCTCATGCCCAGGAGCCCTATAGTTATTCTGAGCTGCTAACAATGGTTTAATTACTTAGGGATGCTTTCAATTTCTCAGAACATGGCAGCTTAATTCATGTGATTTTCATTAGCATTCATGGAACTTTTGCAAAGCTCCATACATTTATATGAGGGGCCTCATTCTCGTTTACACTAAGGCCCCTTTATGCTGCTTCGGCAGATATTGTATCCTTTGGGATTATTCTCAGCATTGCTCATTTCATGTCATTCCCATTGACATACATGGGAATCCAACATGCAGAGGCAAGGGACTTATTTGTTAGCAATTTTTAGAACATCCATCACCAAAGTAGGATGCCAGAAAATTCATTCTGCACTACCAAAGCTCCCTGGTGGCTATGTAGTTGGTGCTTGGCAAAGTATGTTGCAACAGTCTGTGCTGAATATTACAAAGGTGAGGTTAATCAAAGTGAAGTCTTTATCAGGAGCTGGAGGGCAGCCTTACTGGCCAGATACAAAGGACCATTTTGATAATGGAAAGACACCATTGGCTGCTGCAGTCTAGATGCCACCTGCTCTTCAGCATACTTCCCTTACAATACTCCATATCACTTTAACCTAATCTAATATACACTTTTTAAGTGTATATAATATATAGATTTTTAAACTTTTTGGGCCTAAATATCCTCTCACATACATGGGTGTAAACCAAGAGTAACTCCACTGAGATCAATGGAGTTATACTGAGATTAAAGCTGAGTAAAGACTTGATCCACCCATAGAATTTAAGTAGAAAGGCTCCAATTGACTTCACTGGGCTTTGGATCAGGTCCTAGTGAGAGGACAACCAGGCTGTTACCATGCATGGTCCTGAAGATTTATTTACCTTCAGGTCTAGAAAAGTTTGAACAAATTCAAGGTATCCTGGGTCCCACTAAGACAACACTGACTTTTTTCTTAAGTTTCTCACCATTGCTACCACTAGTGAAGTCCTACCATTAGTTTAGGCAGCCATTGGTATGTTAACCATTGTATCATTTACCTTGGCTCAGAGTAGGCCCGCATGACATAGTGGTTCAAATGCTGGTGGCTTCTGATGTCTTGTTTACAGAGCAACATTGTTATTAGGAACAGCTGGAAATTTTAATAAGAGAAGTCTAGTGAAGGAAAGCACATAGTAAGGAAAACTGGGATTATCACTCAGGAGTTATTGGCTTCTAGATCTGTGCTCAGTAACGTGTCCAAGGCCCCACACACAGGCATGGCTGAGCTGAGATTAGCATTCAGGAGTCCTTCCAGTCCTGTGCTAAGTCTATCGTTGCTGGTTTAAAGGGGGGCTGCAGCCCTGGGACTCCACTTTTCTGAGGTGCTCCAATGCTTGAAATATACATTATCCATAAGGGAGATCTGGATCATATTAGTGCTAACACTAAAAATAAAAGAACAAAAAAAAATCATTTATACCCCCCACTGACATTGATTTTTGTCCCAGTTTCTTACATTTCACAGTTTAAATTACATTTTTCTCAGACATTCAGTTTTTGGCAGTGCTAATCTCCACTTGCCAGCTGCTAATGACAGCACTGCACAGTACTTCTTTAGTATTGTTTTAATCTTCCTCCAACAAGATGTCTCAGCAACAATTTTCTAATCGGAGTAGAGAAAAGGAAAGCTAAGTTAGAAAGAAATAAAATTGTAAGCAAGTTACTCAAACTTACTAACTATTTCTCTGCTTGTACTGCTTCAGAATCGTCTTCCAAAAATGCTGGACTGTCTCTCTCAGAAAATGATAATCAAAGTGAAAATATAGATATGAACTTGTTCCCAAAAGAGAGGGCAGAAGAAAAGGCAAACTTTCCTGAAATCCAGGACAAAAAAAGTGATGATGAAAAAGATGATCCACTTTTCCTACCACATGTCCACATAGGTGGAGAGAATAGTACTGATAAAGAGGATAATGTTGCTGTTAGCATCAAACAAGATCCTACTAAATGACCATCTTTGATAATAGAGGAGTTTACCACCCTGAGTATCAAGAAAGGTCTGCTCTATTTTCAGAATTTCAATTACAAGTTTATAACTTCTGAGCAGCAGTATAAATATCAGAAAAGCTCAAACAAAAACTGTCAGAGGCTTTGGCTGATGTATTCTAATTCCACAGGAGCAGTATTCAGTTTCATCTTCAAACTCTTTTCATTGCCTAAGAAACCTAGCACCTTTGTAACCCCAGGCTTTTCCAACTGGAAAAAAGCAGAGAAAACATGTTCTCATGAAAACAGTGTGGAACATTTGAATGCCATGGTTACACGAATAGCACACATGCAAGACTAGAATCACCTCTACAGGGTGTTACAGCCACTGCTAACAAACTGTTTACTGGAAGGATGTTATAAAGTGCATTGGCAAGTTACTGGAGAAAGTACATTCCAGCTCAAGCCTGCCACTGCACAATGATCTTTTTAAGCCACCAGCTCCACTTTGCCATCAGATCGCCCATTATAGTCTCATCCACCATGCCAGGATGTTAGGGCAGAAACACTCTCGTGAGAGGTTTCAGAGTAGCAGCTGTGTTTAGTCTGTATCCACAAAAAGAACAGGAGTACGTGTGGCATCTTAGAGACTAACAAGTTTATTTGAGCATAAGTTTTTGTGCGCTACAGTCTACTTCATCGGATGCGTGGAGTGAAAAATACAGTAGGAAGATATATATATATACACACACACACAGAGAACATGAAACAATGGTGTTACCATACACACTATAAGAAGAGTGATCAGTTAAGGTGAGCTATTACCAGCAGGAGAGAAAAAAAATTTTTTTAAGTGGTAATCAAAATGGTCCATTTGCAACAGTTGACAAGAAGTTGTGAGGAATAGTAGGGGGGTGATAAACATGGGGAAATAGTTTTACTTTGTGTAAGGACCCATCCACTCCCAGTGTTTATTCAAGCCTAATTTAATGGTGTCCAGTTTGCAAATTAATTCCAATTCAGCAGTCTCTTGTTGGAGTCTGTTTTTGATGTTTTTTTGTTGTAATATTGCGACTTTTAGGTCTGTAATTGAGTGGCCAGGGAGATTGAAGTGTTCTCCAACTGGTTTTTGAATGTTATAATTCTTGACGCCTGATTTGTTCCATTTATTCTTTTACACGGAGACAGTCCGGTTTGGCCAATGTACATGGTAGAGGGGCATTGCTGGCACATGATGGCATATATCACATTGGTAGATGTGCAGGTGAACGAGCCCCTGATGGCGTGGCTGATGTGATTAGGTCCTATGATGGTATCTCCTGAATAGATATGTGGACAAAGTTGGCAACGGGTTTTGTTGCAAGGATAGGTTCCTGGGTTTGTGTTTTTGTTGTGTGGTCTGTGGTTGCTGGTGAGTATGTGCTTCAGGTTGGGGGGCTGTCTGTAAGCAAGGACTGGCCTGTCTCCCAAGAGACACAGGTATTTTTATTAAAAGTCATAGACAGGATGTGGGCAATGAACAATAAAAAATGGATTTATTGAAGCCCAAGTCCTAGACTCACCATCCAGGGTGGAAGCACTAGCCCTGTCACCCAGGACTGAATTATTGGAATTTTCAAGAAGTCGCCAAGATCTCATAAAATCATGTAATCCGCAACACATTCCTAGCATTAGGTCATAGGACATGGGTATGGATTTTGTCATTCCTCTTTATTTGCTGAATGCCATGCAAAAGTTTGTCACAAGTTTGCAGTTTACAGCCTCAGTTTGACAATTATGAGGTGCAAGCAAAAAATTAATTGCTGTAAAGCAAAAAATTTATTTTTGCTATGAAGAAAAAGGAAGTTTGAGATTGAAAGCTTTTATGTTGTCCTCAACAAAATAAGGAACTAAAAAGAAGTGAATGTTAGCTGAACTATCCACAAGGTTGGCATTCTTATGTTTCTTGATCAAGTACAAAGTGAAAAGGAAATGAAAACATGCCCTTAAGCATTGCTTGACACTCATCTAAATGATCAAGAACCTGAGCTTTTTACCACTATATACCAGTTTTCAACATTTATAAGATATTGTAACATGGATAACAGTGCTACTGGAATCATCAAATTTATGCACGACAGAGAGCTGAGTAACATCTTCCCACATACTTTCATGGTGTTGAGACTGTATTTGACTGTATCCATTGCCAGTTGTGAAGCAGAGCAATTGTTCTCTAAGCTTGCCTTAATAAAAAAAAAATGTCTTTGGTGAACTATAGTAGAAATGAAGCTTAAGGCTCTTGCTATCATGTCAATTGAACAGAATTTATTTCACACACTGTTGTTGAGATACAATGACTGAATTTGCGGCATTTAAAGTTTGCAATATGTCAATTTAATCACGCAGCATTTCATTTGACTCTTAATGTTTTCTGTTGACAGCATATACAAAGGAGAGCAATAAAAATACAGTATTTCCATATTCTGGTCCCTTTCTCCCAACAGCATCTAGGTAACTAATATATAATTGGCCAGACTTTTCTCAGCTGCATTACTATAAATCCAGAGTAGCTTCACTGTAGTCAGTGGATTTACCCCAGGTTTATACTGGTGTAATAGAGAGCAGAATTTGGCTCAGTATCTCTTTCTAGCATTAATTGGCCAGTATGAATCATAGATAAAATCAAACTGCAGCAAGGAAAATTAGAATTTCAAGCATCAATAAAGCTGCAATTCTCCTAAAACCCACAAGATGGCAAGAGCTGCTCAAGAAATCATCTTAAATCAACTCTGAAGGCCTGAATGCTTTTGTAGTTCTCTTCTGGCAAATGATTGCTTCATAAGGAGTTAAATGAAGCCACATTTTTTAATAAGACAGAAGAGCTCTGGCAAAGGCATATCAGTAATTACTCATGGATTTCTCTGAGGCAATGGGATGTTATGCCAGTGATTCAGCAGCAGTGACAAAAGATTTGGGGGAATGTTTCATGTGGGAACAATCTCCAGTATTTGCTGTTGGGTAAGGACAAAAAGCAGCCAAAGGAAACAGTTATTGGCTCACGCAAAGATTTTATTTTTTAATATCTCAGCTTGCAGACACACTGCCTGGAGCATTCCTTACATTGCTTGCAGCATGTAGACACAAGAAATCCAGGAGAATGCAGGCAGCTTGTCAAGGCAGAGAGATTTTATTCAGCCCCATTAGTTTCCAGCCTACTTATCCTGGTACCATCCATCTCTTTCCACAAGGGCCTGGCTTCAACAAGCTTGTCCATTAGATCCCATTACATACCAAGAATACTAGTTTTCAGCTGTGGATATTGCATTGTTGAATATTGATTGATTAATTATCAGTTATTAATGTAAGTTAGTTGATGGTCCTGGTACTTCACAACACAAAAATGAAGAGTGTTTTTTAACATTGAAAATAGTCTTGAAACAACACCTGAAGCAACAGTTCAGATGTGGGAGGCACTTCAGGCTAACCTTGGTGTGTCCAGTTTAAGAAGGATTTGCATAAGGAGGAGAGGGAGGCTACTCTGTGAATTAGAGAGAGAAAAATTGCAAAAGAATTTAGTGCTGGTGAATGGTGTGAGAACAGCTGCTTCAAAGACAGAACTTCTTTGCCGATCCATAGAATCCATCTAGCACAGGCAGTAGCAAAGCAAGCATTCCCAACTCTACCCGCCAGCATGTCTCAGCTGGGACTTGATAAGACCACTTGTATGAGGAGATATTCAAGCTTCCTGGCCCATTCAGCTCTTGGCTTCTCTGTTGATAGAGCCAACAGAGGTGCACGTTAGTAACAAGAGGTGGACAACAGTCCACTGGACCTCAGTTTTTCTTAGATGGGCCACCAAACAGCCCTCAAAGGGCAATAACTGTTCACTGTCAAGTTTGCGCATTATTAATCCTCTGAACCATCCGGTCTCTCTTTTCATACCTTCTTTTACTTTTTTTTTTTTTTTAATAATAGAGCTACAGCCTTTGGCAGACATTCTGCACTATTTCATATTTTACTTACTTAGATCTCAGGGTTGGGTTTTTTTCCTTCTTAGCTATAAATGTTTTTAAATGTATTGGGTTGTTTTTCTACGCTGCCCTTGGAATGCACATGCTTTAAATTCATCAGTCTTCCCTGTGCTGTGTGGTTTTATGTCTGGCTGTTACTGACTGGTATTTGTGTTCTCGTCAGGTTTGCTGGAACTAACTCATAGCTGTTACATTAACTGTTCCTGATTCATATATAGTGGAGAGTTTTCTATTTGCCTGGTATTTTCCCCCCTAGTGGCCAGACACTAAATTGGATGTCTCCACTTAAGTCTCCTATTCAGTTGTGTATGTGTGTGTGTGTGTACACATCTCCACTTACAAGTCTCCTATTCAGTTGTATGTATGTACACATTTCTACTTACAAGTCTCCTATTCAGTTGTCTGTCTGTGCACGTGTGTGCGCTGCACATTGCCCCACCAAAAATGTTAACTGGAACCCCCACGCTTCAGAAGTGACATTTCTCTCCAAAAGGAGAGTTTCCTTCCAGTGGCACCAGAATGGGTATTGCTAATCTTCTCTCTCTCTTTATAACTGGTGAGGACCAGGGTTGACAATATGTCCGCGGTAAGCCCCCAACCAGGTAGGATGCCCACCTTTTCTTCTCTCACTACTGCCTGCCCTGAGCACTTCCCATACATATCAGCACACACTGGAGCGCAGTTTTGGTGGCTGCCTCTATCACTGCCTGGCAAAGCGGAAGGGCAAAGGCATGTTTTCCCATCTCCTTGCAGTCCTTCCCTGCTACACAGATCTCATCTGTGTAGCAAGAAGGATTAGGGCACAGTCATATAGCAGGAGCCCTGTCCGGAGGTCTGAAACAAATCATTCTAGCATGAGTAAGAGAGCATCTTCTTATAAGTGTTTTGCTGGAGGGCAGCAGCTCTTGGATAAAGTGTTAGCGAAAGGATAACTAGAGCCTCAGATGCATCTGACTTTATTATAAAGGAGGTCTCAAGCCTCAACATTCAGATTGGATTTTGAATATCCCAAAATTCAAGCATGTTCATAACAGGACTGTTTTATGCAAAAACTGAATCCAAGCTTGAATTTCTGGGTCAAACAACCCTTTATAAAGATAGAGACAACTTGAAAATATGTGGCTACAGATATGAGTTCAGATTTCCAACAGACCATCCAAATGTGAGGAGTGTTTGAATCCAGGGGTTTTGAGCAAGTGCATCTCTAACCATACCAGTAATCTTTTATTAACAATAGTAATGGTAGCACTTATCATTCATTATATGAGAGCTAAAAATAATCTATGCTCCTTGACCCTATGAGTTGAGATCCAACATCTGCAAATGCTTACACCCATGCTTTACTCACATGAGTAGTGTTAACCACTTGGAAAAGTGATAAAAGGATAGAAGCCTTTATTTTTAACTTGGACAAAAAACAGAAGATGTGGTACCAGTTCAGGTCTGGAAAGTACTGGGGACATCCTGAATGAAGAAATGATCAGCAGAAAGGTACACTGAAGATTTAAGCTTCAAGGAGGGACTACAGGGAGAGGAGGGGGTACTTGGGAGAAAAGAACTGTAAATCTATTCCAAGTTTAAGAGTCAGAATGAAATAAATTGCACAGCTGAGAGCCAGGATTAGAAATGAAGGGTGCTGTGCAGGGAGAGGTTTGACAGGGGACTGTACAGCCTGGGGAAGAGGGAGTTCAGTCCTTATTCAGTTTATAATCTGGGCTTGATGTGGGTCACTTGACAAACTTTCCATTCTGTTTGTTTTCTTCCTCTGTGTTTTTTAATTATATAAACCAACAAAAGGACTGTTTTCAAAAGTAAATCCATCTCATGTTAGGGAGGTTTCGTACATGCAAAGGCTTCCTCCTGCCTGAAAGCTGCTCCTGGATATATTGACACTAATCTATTTCAGTGATAGTGTTTCATCAAGCACCAAGTATACTCTTGGCAGCTGGACTGTTTGTGCATCTGGTTATAATAAAGAGTTAGGCTCCAGCTGGTGCAGTGGCTCAGTACACTGAACCACCAGGCGCTAGCTGGTTAGGTGTTTTTTCCTGCATCTTGAGTTCAAATCCCAGCAGCAAGTTGGAAGCTGAACACAGAACAATCTCTCAGTCAAGAGAGCCAGACCACAGGCGGGGGGCGGGGGCAGAGCAGGGCTGCCAGGAGTTGATTGGAGATTCATTCTTCTGTAGGATAGTCTCAAAATAATTAAGTGACCACCTGAAGGAGGGGGAAACACCCACAGAATGGAGTAAGAGAGTGTCCCTTCAAGGGGTCAGGCAGGTAGGACAAGAGAGGAAAAACAATTCCCAAGCAGTGTGGGAGAAAAGAAAGAGGGACCCTTGTGATGGGTTCAGTCACAGAGACCCCCTTGGAACTGTCACCTGATGTGCTGAAACTACCTCTTGAACCTGTTTTATTTGCCAGATTGGGACTTCAGAACCCTGTTTTGTTGAGTCAGACATACTAGCCTGGTGTAACACACACTGAGGGTCTGAACCATGCCCCCAAAGCTGCAAACTTAACTGAAAATAGCTCACCAAGTACTCCTGTCACCAGCACCCAGACACCCAGTTCCCAATGGGATCCAAACCCCAAATAAATCCGTTTTACTCTATATAAAGCTTATTCAGGTAAACTCATAAATTATCCACCCTCTATAACACTGATATAGAGATATGCACAGCTGTTTGCTCCCCCAGGTATTAATCACTTACTCTGTGTTCATTAATAAACAAAAGTGAATTTATTAAGTATAAAAAGTAGGATTTAAGTGGTGTGACAAAGTTCCTCCTCTACCTTGGTGGGTCCTGCGCTTATTTGGCAGATTTGCTCACCTCAGTTATCTTCCCCACAGTCTGGGTCAACTTCTCCTGTGTCTGATCAGGAGTTGGGAGGTTTGGGGGGAACCCTGGCCTGCCCTCTACTCTGGGTTCCAGCCCAGGACCCTGTGGATTGCAGCTGTCTATAGTGCCTCCTGTATCAGCTGCATGACAGCTAAAACTCCCTGGGCTACTTCCCCATGGCCTCCTCCAAACACCTTCTTTATCCTCACCACAGGACCTTCCTCCTGGTGTCTGATAACGCTTGTACTCCTTAGTCCTCCAGCAGCACACTCTCTCACTCTCAGCTCCTTGCGCCTCTTCCAGCTCCTCACACCCCTCGGATGCACTTCCTCTCCTCTGGCTCCTCCCGCTAAGCTGGAGTGTAGCTCCTTTTTAAACCCAGGTGCCCTGATATAGCTGCCTTGATTGGCTGCAGGTGTTCTAATTAAAGTAGCTAATCTCCACTGCCTTCTAGAAAGAACTTAATTGGCCCCAGGTGCCTTGATTAACCTGGAGCAACTGCCATTTGGTTACCAGGGTACTAGGGATTTGTTTAGCCTGGGACTAACATACCTGTTTCTCAGTACTTTACTGTAGCCATCTGGCCTTGCCCCATCACTGTGGTTTCAAGGGATAACAGACAGAACAAAGTAAGTTACCAAGCAAAATAAAACAAAACATGCAAATCTAACCCTAATACATTAAAAAATTGAATACAGGTAAATCTCAACCTCAGAGATGTTCCAATAAGCTTCTTTCACAGACTAGTCTCCTTCTTGGTCTGGGCCCAATCCTTTCCCCTGGTACAGTTCTTGTTAGTTACAGCTCAGGTGGTAACTAGGGGATTTATCATGACTGGTAGCCCCTTTGTTCTGTCCCATCCATCTCTCTGGTTCCCCACTCATCCTAAATGGAAAAGCACCAGATTTAAAATGGATTCCAGTTCGGTGACGAGATCACACATCACTGTGAGACCTCCTTCTTTATTACCTAGTAGCTGGAAGACAGTACATAGGAAGGCTTGCAGGTAAACAAACCCATTCACAGTTCATTGATTCTGAAGCACCCTTAATGGCTTCAACTTAACATGTGTATATCTTATTCTCCTAACTCCAGACATAGAAATAATACATGCAAACAGATAGGATGAACACACCTTACAAGAGACCTTTTGCATGAGGCATATTCCAGTTACATCATATTCACACTTATAAACATATTTTCCTAAAACATACGGAGTGCAATGTCACAACCCTCATGAGGGTGAGAAAGACACCCACAGGAGCATGGGGGCAGGGGAATGAATGCACACAGCACTTCAAGGGTGGGAGCCTAGTTTGGATTATTTATTAAATATAAGGTGGAATTCACCCTGGGTAGAGGGCCACTTAAATCTTTATCTTAAGATCCAGCTGTGTAAAAGGGCCATAAAGCTGCCTTCAGTGGACAGGTGAGGAATACACCATCAGAGGCGGAAATTCCTGGCTGATGTAGAGCTGGTGTAGCACAAGCTACACCCCCATAGGAGGCATGTCAGAAGTGTGCTGGGGAGGTGGCAAGAATACATTGCACTCCAGCAGTCCCAGCTGACAGAATGGCCCCTAGGGGACAGTATCAGGTGGTGGAAGTTAGAGCATCAGAAGGACTGCTCTAACTTCCCCTGGAGATCAAGGCAGCCCAGGGCAGCCCCAGAGATTGAGGAAGCACAGAGATGGCTTAGAGCCACTTTTTCTTTCTCCCTCAAACCCTGTACTAAACACAGCTTGTCCAGGCCCAAGTATTGTTCCATTGACCCATTGTCCACATTGGATTTGTACTGAAGTGAGGGCAGAAACTGGCTCTTAACACTCACAGAATCCAGCTCACTTTCCAATAGGCATATTTGCTCTTCAGCACTTGCAGATGCAAAACATAGGGCAAATCTTCATTTAACCATTATTTGAGCAGATAAAAGACTCTCAGGACACATGGAGGAAACGGATGCATTGAGTAGGAAAATGCCATTTTTACATTTCTATTCTTCAGTGTTGAGCCAAGTAGATCAGATTGAGCCTAAACTCCTTAGTTACATCATGTAATATTTACAACAGTTACAAGTCTGTGGACAAGTCTTCTTTATCAACCTCAGCACAAGGTGGCAGTGTATCAACACAAATAGGCTATTAAACCATTTTGCCTCATATCTCCCTGCTGATCCACAATACTCCATTTTAGAGTCACATTTGCCTTACTGCAACTCCACAAGTCAAGGTTTACTTCTCCTTTAATCCTTTACATTGGGGTGCTAGATTAGCACACAGAGATTATAGTAAAGTTGTTTATTTTGCAGAAATGAAGCCCGTACTAATTTAAACTTCTTGGCACTATTCAACGTTTTCCTCTAAGACTCTGTCCCATATTTGGGCTTTGTCTAGCTGACAGGAATGCAGTCTTTATTTAAAGTGATAGTCAATTAGTTTAATACCAAAATGGAGGATTTTAAGAACAAAGCCAAAAAAGTTGGCTAATATCCTCTATTCACTTCCTCATAACTTTCCAAAACATTCTCTTTTGGGCTGAAATTTTCCATGTTTGGAACACAGCTTTAGTCCTAAAAATAGGAAAGAAAGTCTATATTTTCTCACAGATAACTCAGAACTATCTGAAAGCCGAAAGTTCTAGGTGTAAAACTGGCACCTTCTTCCCCCGCACACTTGCTGCCTGTGTATACTCAGAGTTATGTCTGCTTATTAATAGACAAAAATCAGTTTATACTCTGTTATTCCTGTTAGCCCTGCACAGCCAACACAGCTATAGGAAAGTGAGCTGGCTTCTGTTCTGCCTCAGACAAAACTTATCAACTAAGGCTGGGATTTTCAAGAGCACTTAACAGAGATGAGCAGCTAACTTCCCTTGACTTGCAATGAACATGGAGTGGTTAACTCCATCAGGCACTTTTTAAAATCCCACCCTAAATTCCAGCTGCTGATTGTATTGCTGGTGATGCACAATCCAGAAAAACCCAGCTTAACTGTAAGGTTGCAGGTAGAGCTCCCGGCACAGATAGTTCATTAAAACTGAGCAGATTGGATCTGGAAATCATGTCAAGACCAATGAGGAATGCCAAGATACCATTCTGACAAACCACTTTTCAGAGCAAAGTCCTCACCTTACGCTGTGACTCTTTAAGAATGCAGTTTGGAGCACGAACAGAGCCACTATCAGAATCTGATGAGAGTTTTGCTGGTATAAGGACAAAACTCGTCTGTCTGCAAGTATGGATAGACGAGAGGGAGACTGACAGCTACCTATGAAAATCCATAGATGGAAGACTGTGCAAGAGGTCAGATTCACAAAGGGACTTACACATTGTGACGCTCACCGTTGTAACATTTAATTGTTAGGCACCTAGAAACTCACTGGGATTCACAAAGCCTGAGCTAGGCACTCAGGCTTCCTATAGAATGAGTGTAGGGAGATAGGTGCCCAAAAATGGGATTCACGACAGCCAGCATGCTAGGCAGCACCCTGCCTAAGCTAGCCAATGGGAGATGCCAAGGAGATGCATGCATGTTAAGCCCCTCAGGGAGTTTGGCACCTCTCTCTGCTTGGGATTCTCATCTGTGAACCCTCTTGGACTCAGGCACTGAAGGTCTTTCTTGCAAGAAGCCAGGGGAGAATGTGGGAAAGACAGCTCCCTGGAAACTTATAGTCCAGTGGTTCAGGTACTCACCTGGGATGCAAGAGACCCTCCCCCCACCATGACTAGAAGAGGTTTAAATAGGGATCTGAAACTTCTCAGGTGAGTGCCCTGACTGCTGAGCTATGGGATATTCTGATGTGAAGCTCCCTCAACCTCTCCTGTTGCAACCATTCACTTTGGAAGTAGAGTGACTGGGCCAGCTAGAGATAGCCAGCAAGCATGAGAACGACGCTGTAACCCGGTTGTTTGAGCCCTCAGCCAGGATGTGGCAGACCCAGGATCCAGTCACTGTACTCCAATAACTGTTTGTTTATCTAAGTGGAACAGCTTCAACAGGAGAGACTGAGGGAACCTCACCCCACCATAGATATGCCAGTGTTTATGGCCCCTCAGTAAAGAGGTGGCAGATCCCTGTTCAAGTTTCTTCTCATCAGATAGAGGAAGGAGTTGAACCAGGGGTCTCCCACATCCCAGGTTAGTACCTTAACACCACTGGGCTAGAAGTTATCACACAGCTCCTGGCCCATTTTGTGAGGAGTTAGGCATGCTCAGGCAAACTAGGCAGAGGATCACCTCTTTTCCCTTGGTTTGTGAATGGCACTGGGAATTTGATGTCCGGATACCTAGAGCAAGGCAGCAGCTCATGTGCCCACAGGCAGAAACATAGGCACCTAAGGAATCGTTACTGAAAAAATGGAAGTCCTGAGTGAGTTTAGGCACCTACAAGGTAGCTGGAAGTCAAGCAGGAGTTTTGTGAATACCAGTGGTGCCTAAATCTGGGACTTAAGCATCTAAAATGGCAGTCCCCCAAGTCTCATTGTGTATCTAGCCCACAGAGCCTCCCTGCCCTTTGGAAAGCAAACACATGGAAGGACTCATTGCTGGTGCATCCTTCATCACTGGTGTGGGATGACATCTCTTTCCCCTCTACAGCCCACGACAACAGCTGTCGTGGCCCAGTGGTGGTTACTTTTCTGAACTGGGGCTTCCGACCGATCCCATTTTAGTCTCATCCCTTCCAGGGTAACAGAAACCTAATATCCCTGCATCTGGTCCTCAGCCCCATGGTCCTTCCACCTTTCACTCAGGATTTTAAAATCATCCATCTCCCCTAATGTCAGGGGCTTCATGTCATCTTCCCAGTGGCTGGTAGAGGAACCCAGGGCCACATTCAAGATTAGGTTCCAGTCCAGGGACCCAAAGACAAGCACCTGGAGTCTGCTCTGTCAGACACTTTGCCATTGCATCCATGGACTTCTTCCTACCATTTGCCTTTCTTCAGGCCTTTCCCCCCATCTCCTTCCTGGCATATTTGTAATGAGCAACACCTCCTCGGGCTTCTCCCAGGAGGTCCAGTTCCTACCCTTGTACCAGGGTCAGCCATAAGTAGTGTTGCCAATTTTGGTTGGTTGCATTCCTGGAGATTTCATCACATGACATAATATTTAATTAAATATTAATCTTTAATTCCTAGAGGGTTGGCAACCCTAGCCACAGGTGCTTGCTCCAATTCTGTGGATTCCAGGTATCTCCTCTCCTCCACCCACGCAGGCTTCCTCTTCACCCTGCAGGAGCCTTCCTGTTCCCCACCAATTCCTCTAGTACTCAGAGAGCAACTGCATAGTCCTTCAGTCTCTCCTTGAAGCTCTTTTCTGCTCCAGACTGCATGGCTTCATAGCACCACCAGTCTTCCCTTGTTGGGCTTCATCTTAAATTTGACCTGGCCTGCCCTCCAGGTGTGACTGGGGTGGGCTAAGAGGCCAACTTACACATTAACCCTTTCACCACCTGGAGGGGTAGACGCTCCATCACAGCCTGTCAAAATTGCAGTCCCCACACTTGGGGGAGCACAGAGTCTGCTTTCTTGTGGCTTTTGACACTTATTATAAAAGGAGGGGGACAGGAGTCCAGGAGAGCTGGCTGTATTTTAAAGAATCCTTGTTGAGGTTGGAGGAACAAACCATCCCGATGTGTACAAAGAATAATAATGGAAGGCGACCAGCTTGGCTTAACAGTGAAATCCTTGCTGATCTTAAACACGAAAAAGAAGCTTACAAGAAGTGGAAGATTGGACAAATGACCAGGGAGGAGTACAAAAATATTGCTCAGGCATGCAGGAGTGAAATCAGGAAGGCCAAATCACACTTGGAGTTGCAGCTAGCAAGGGATGTTAAGAGTAACAAGAAGGGTTTCTACAAGTATGTTAGCAACAAGAAGTAACGCAGGGAATTGAATGGGGGAGGCAACCTAGTGACAAAGATTGGAAAAAGCTGATGTATTCAATGCTTTTTGCCTCTGTCTTCAAGACACCAAGGTCATGTCTCCAACTACTGCAGGGCCAGCAAGTATGGGGAGGAGGTGGCCAGCCCTCTGTGGAGAAAAGAAGTGGTTCAGGACGTAAGAAAAGATGGACGAGTACAAGTCCATGGGCCGGATGCACTGCATCAAGGATGCTAAAGGAGTTGGCAGATGTGACTGTAGAGCCATTGACAATTATCTTTTAAAACTAATGGTGATCGAGGAGGTCCAGATGACTGGAAAAGGGCTAATGTACTGCCTATTTTTAAAAAGGAAGAAGGAGGATCCGGGAACTACAGGCCAGTCAGCCTCACCTCAGTCCTGGAAAAATCATGCAAGTTAAAGAAGTATGGGTGATGAATGCACTATAACGTGATGGAAAGCTGGCTAGATCATCAGGCTCAATGGGTAGTGATCATGGCTTCTGTCTAGTTCGCAGCCAGTATCAAGCAGAGTGCCCCCAGCAGTTCTGGGGCAGTTTTGTTCAATATCTTCATTAATGATCTGAGGGTGGCATGGACTGCACCTCAGCAACCGTCTGCAGATGACATAAACTGGGAGGAATGGTAGATATCCTGGGGTGGGTAGGATACAGAGGAGCTAGACAATTAGAGGATTGGGCCAAAGAATAGTGATGAGTTCAACAAGGACAAGTGCAGAGTCCGCACTTAGAACAGAAGAACCCATGCACTAGTAACAGATCAACGTTACAGTGGGGCGGTGTGAGTTGCGATATGAGGAAATCACTATTTCACTAGGAGGGTTGTGAAGCACTGGAATGGGTTACCTAGGGAGGTGGTAGAATCTCTTTCCTTAGAGGTTTTTAAAGTCAGGATTGACAAAGCCCTGGCTAGGATGATTTAGTTGGGAATTGGTCCTGCTTTGAGCAGGGGATGGGACTAGATGACCTCCTGAGGTCCCTTCCAACCCTGATATTCTATGATTAATGTAGATCCAGTAAGATTATTTCTGGACTATTCAATGTGAGTGAACATGAGAGACTTTGGATCTTGTGTATAAATAAGTTTTATCAAAATCTAAGACCAACAGAAAGGTTTCCAAGAACTACTTTAAAAAAAAAAAAAAGAATCCAGTAGAAACGTTTTTGTTTTTAACCAGTAAGCATTCCCCTGCAGTGTTTGCAACCCAAATGCTGCAGCATTCAACTAGGGCATGAAAGGGTAAATCGATTATAACTAAATGAAACCAATTAGTCTATTCTTGTCTAGCCTGAAAAAAAAAACCCAGCAAAAAGCAAATAAACATTAAGGCAAATCTTGAAGTCCTTAGATTTTTACTTAGAGACTGATCCTGCTGAATACTACCTTACTCCATGATTTCATTAACATCATTTATGGAAACCAGGTGCTATTCAGCATGACCAAGCAATCAGAATCTGCCTCAGAGCCCATATTCAGGCTAAATTCTCACTGATTTTCAATAGGACTTTTCCTGAGAAAGGGCATAATAAAAGCAAATTAAGGATAAGGATTTGGCCAAAGGAATGTGTGAAGAGCTTTTGGGGAGAATAACCCTGTATAGAGAAAGAATGAAGATTCAGAGAGAGGGAGGAATGGACAAAAAGAATAAAGTAGAAAGAGAAGGGAAAGGGGACTCCATCCAATATAGGCAGAACTTGTACTGGCCCCTTGTTCCATGTCACAAGCACTGGTGAGATGCCAATTAATGGAACCCTCAGCACAAATATATACATAACAATTTAGCCCATCACAATGGAGTGTGTGTATGTATAAGAGTGAGTGATTTTGTCTGATGAGGAAAAGACACAAAATTGGAGATAATGACGATAACAGGCCAGGATTATTGGACGCAGTCTGGCCTTCTCTTATGCCTCAAACTTCATAAGTTCTCCTATGAAAATTCTTGTAAAGTGTTTGACCATAAAAATTCCAGACTTTACTGTTGGCATAATTGATCTCAGAAATGTCACCACAGAAGGAGACAGAGGAATATTCATGTGAGACATACTAATCTTGGAGGGAAGCCAAATGTAATATATAGTCTTTCCTTCTCAGAAAACCATGAATGGTGTTTTTGGAATGGGCTTAAGCTTTTAAAACCTGTTATCCAACATCCAAAACATTTAAGGTAAAAAGCTTTCAAGCACATAGTAAAATGCATCTGAATTTGTTGGAATTTTATCTGTCTTGTTTTCAAAAGTTAATTGGTTTATAATGCTGTCTTATTTACTGAAAGGGGGAAAACAAGGAAATTCTTTTTAAAAGTTAAACTCATCCAAGGATTCTGTCAGACTGAAAATCATGGATCAAATTCCCAGCTGGCATAAGTGGAGCAGTGCCCACTTAAATGAGTTATTTGGAGCTTACAGAAGTATTTTGCCCTACTTGAGTTACTGCTAACACTTTAGATTATGAAAACTGTAAGAATTTTTTTAATCAATTTACCTTTTACCATTTATGCTGTTAATTTTTTATATTTTACTCCTCTTGGAAAGTGGGGACAAATCAGTTTCTAATCAACTTTCTCCATTATGGCCTCCTGGCATCCTTACTTACTTCCCCCCAAGTCCAAACTCTCATGCCAACTACATCATGTCCCCTGTTTTTTGAATTCCATTGCTAGCTCCCTTTCTTTTGCCACATGAAGTTCAGGTTCCTCATCCTTTCTTTGAAGGCCTTACTCCACTTCAATTATTGCTGTTATTATACTTTGTAGTTGAGAAGGCCCCAGAGGCCAGAACCAAGATGAGAGCCCCATTGCATTACACTGTAACACATAGGTGGGTAAGGCAATATCTTTGGACCAACTTTTATCAGTGAAAGAGACAAGCTTTCGCATGTACCTTTTCTCTCCAATAATCTGAAACCAACACTGCAAAGTGTAACATGCAGTAAGAGGTTAGAGTAAACAGTCAGTACAAAGAAAAAGATGTTAAAAGGAAGCAATATTATTCCCATTTTACAGAAGGGAAAGCCAGCACAAATGCCTATTGAGATTGAGTGACTTGCCCAAAGGCACATGGTAGGACCAGAAACTGAACCCCCCAGTTTCTCCTATTCCCCTAACTCATTCCCTGTGCTTCTCTCACAACTCCCTTCATCAACTATCACATTTGGTTTCACACCACATCTTTCACACAGCATCCTACCCTCTTTTCAACTATCCAGATATTTCTTTGTTCCTTCATGCTTGTTTTGTGAAACTTCACTATTTTGCAAAGAATGATCTCATCAACTAACTAGGTGTGTGCTCTTTCCCAATTGCTATTTGGTGTATCTTATTTGTCTAGTAAATCCAAAAAATTACATTAAAAGAATGTCAAGGTTGAAAAATCAAGCACTCGAAAATTAGGAAATGCAAGAATTAAGACTGCCCAGGCAAGCTTAATTTGGCTTCCTGGTGAATATACATGATAAAAAAATTGAATTATGTAATCAGATACATTTTTTTCCCCACAAGATCCCTGTCTCACTGAGTAAAAGGGTAGTTATTCAATATATACTTTTTTATTCTTATCATTTAATGAATGGTCCCATGTTATTTATTACATGCCATCCAAACCCTGCACTGAAATACAGCACTATTAAATTCCTCCTAATTTCTATGAGCCAATCATCAAACTTTCTTAATTCTTTACAAATACATTTTCATTCCATAAAACCTCTGCAAGATGATGATGTGTTATTGCTCCCTTTTTACACATTGGGAACCGAGGCACAGAAATTCAAGTCAGAATGGTCAAAAATGTTGAGTAGTTTTGGGTGCCCAAGCTGAGATGCGGAGGGCCTGATTTTTCAGAATACTTACTATTGTACAGCACTTCATACACTCTGACCACAGCTCCATTGCAGCTGGGAATGCTCAGCACTTCTGCAAATCAGACCCCAAGTTTCTCAGACTGAGTGGCCAGAAAATGAGGAACTCACAGTGGCCACCTATGGGAACTTTTATATATGTGATTCGTCCATCACCACATAGTGACCCACATTGTTTATACTGCATGAGCTAGACTAAACTGTTTGTGGCTTGAGCCTCATCTGTCATGTACTTGAAAATGTCTGTGTACCCTTACTTCTGTACTTCATATACATCAAGATGCTATTATGTGTGGATTGACAAAACCAAAGGAGAATGTTTAAAGTGATACTATTGAGTTAAAAATTATATTTAAAAAAACCCAAAACTTATTTACTTATATTATACAAGCACCTTAGATTATTAAAATAAAAATCCTAATCTGACTTTTACCGTAGCTGCTATTTGCTTGCTTTTCATATTTTTCTCAGCTTGGGAAGCAATAAACTATGTAGTTAGCTTCTCTGTCCTGTCCGTCCTCTTCTGTCACTTCATGCTCTAGTATCTGCTCTGCAAAATGATACAGACCCAACAAGGACATATGGCCAGGGACTATGGGCCTGATCCCACTTAAGTCAATAGAAAGCTACCCATGGACTTCAATGGGTTTTGGATCAGATCCTAACAGTTATCAATACAGATGTCCACCAGTGAATCAGAGAAAAGCTTGTTGAGGGAGAACAAAAGAAAACTGTTCTCGGGAAATATTGCCTGCCTACAACCAGGCTTCTCACAAAGTTAAAAGTGGAATTGTTTGCCTAAATTGTGTGTGACATCTCACATGAGCGTCTTTGGACTGTTAAATTCAGATGTGCTGCAGCTGGTGCCTGCCAATTGTTTGGTGGCCATGACTCACTGAGTGACAAGCAGCCTAGACATTATGCTTCATTGTCCTGTCTTCCTCTGCAGCTTCGCATCTGGGGTCTCAAGAGCAATGATTCTGGTGAGAGAAGTCCCTTGATTCCTGAGCAGTGCAGGACCAGGCTAATGAAGAGTTCGTAGGCAAAGTATTTAGGAAAGTGTCTGTGCTTCCCCCATAACCCTTGTTATCTTTACTAGGAGTTAAGGGTGCTCTGTACCTTTGCAAGAGATGGTCAGTACCTCACTGGATCCACTCTCTGATTTGGAGATATTAGGAAACCAACTGACTAAAGAACTAGTTCCTAGAAATGCTAGCAATGCATAGCTCATTGCCAAAGAGATGGTAGCAAACTGAGATCCTGAGTGTGAGGCTGAAAAGTGGATACAAACAGGAGTTGTTTAGGATGGTAGGACCTTTAAAGCTCCTTTTAGAACAAATGCAATAGATACACATAGTCCCCAAACACAGTTGTGCAGAACTATGGAGTGGGCAATATAGTGTCAAGAACGGTATAAGATAGTGGTCTCCGAACTATGGGGTATGTCCTCCCCAGGGGGTGCAGAGGAACATTCGGGGGCAGGGGGTGGGGGTGGCAGGGCCCAGACCAGCAACCCTGGGCAGTGAAGAGGGAGCGCCACACTTCCAGCCCTGCTCCACCCCCAGCCTTGCTCCTCCCCTTACTCCATTCAGCCCCATTCCTGCTCTGTCCAGACCTGGGCCAGCCCCATTGGGAGCAGGGAGGAAGAGCCACACTTCCAGCCCTGCTCCACCTCAAGATCAGCTCCACCCTCAGCCTCACTCTTCCCCCAGCTCTGTTCAGTCTCCAGTCCTGCTCTGTCTTCAGGCCTGGGCCAGCCCCCACTGGGGGCAGGGAGGGAGTACCATGCTTCCAGCCCTGCTCCGCCTCCAGACCAGTTCTGCCCCAACCCTGTTCAGCCCCCAGTCCAGCTCTGCCTCCAGGCCTGCTTCACCCCAACTCCAGCCCTGCCCTCGTTCCTTCTCTGCCCCTAGACCAGCTCCACCCAAGCCCCAGCTCTTCCCCCATCCCTAGTTCCACCCCAGCTCCGGTGCTGAGAGACACTTGTCTATGCCGTAATGGAAGGAGGTTGTGGACAGATTCCATTAATAGTAAGGCGGGGGCCATGAGTGGAAAAGTTTATGCACCACTGGTATTAAAGCTGAATTACTGTACTGTTATTTTGTTTTCTCTAGACTTCCATCCTGTCATTTTAGGTGCAGATTTGCCCCTGCTCCTGATGCATGGTGCATTATCCTGAGGAGATCTTTTAGGGAGCTGTCTGGGCTGATATATTGTAATTGCTGAGCCAAATGTAAATCTCAGGGACTGAATCAGTGGGGTTGTACAAGTATAACTGAAGTAGAGTTTGTGTGAGTGTCGGTTATTGTTATTAATAACTGTTTATTTCACAGTAGTGCCCAAGTTGTCCTAGCCAGGTCTATTGAATGAGTATATGTGAAAGCTCCCAGAAGAAGGAAGAAGCTGCTAAAACAAGCAAATGAGTGAACAGATGGAAAATAAACTGTAAAAAAGAGACATAAGGCATAGAGAGGAAAAAGGAAGAACGTTAACAGAGACAAAATCAATGTAGAGGAATTAAAACAGAAGGCAATAAAATGGCTGCCATGTGGACATTTCCAAGTTGTATCTGTGTAAATACAAGAAGTCTGACAAAAATACAAGAACTAGAAACTTCTGCCTATGGAGGAGCTTCAGCCATCACAGGTTCACGAAACATGGCTGAAAAAAAAAATCTGTGAACACTAATGTCTTGATCCTGCAGTCTTTGCTGGATGAATAGTCCTATTGATTTCAACAGAAAGGATGGGGGCCTGAATATTGAGGTATGTAGATGTTTAGAAGGCACATGAGTGAACAGAAGAGGGCAGCGGAGCCCTAAATGTACAGGAAGATCTAGTAATGAGATGGAGACTTGGGAATGCTACAAGCAGATTCCAGGTCAACCTGGAGTCCATTGATAATGGGAACTAGCTAACATTTACCTGTTCAGAAGGAATACCAAGCAGATTTTTAAAAACAATCTGTGAACAGAGCCAGGTAATGGCAGTAATAAGGTATTTCAGCTACTGGTTTCCCCCTGTGAGAATCTATAATACAGCAGTATGCAGAGCTACTGGTAGCTAATCACAATGGCATATAATTATTCAATTATATAGCATGCCTCATGCAAAGACTTGAAATGTCACTGCATCCTTGTGAGGTAGGAGAACCTATTTCACACAGTAAATCAATGGCAGATTCAGAAATAGAACCAAGGAATCCCAGCTCCCAGTTCCTACACTAATCACTAGACCAGAGGAAGAGAATCTGCACATGCACAGTGGCCCATGTTAATGGTTCAGGAATTTTCAGAATATTTATTTTACATATCAGAAGAGCAGACCTAAGTCCATAATATGGATTGCCACATAGAATTCTTTAAGTGACTATTATGAGTTGTTTAAATACATAAAAGCATCTTAAACCCTTAGAACCCAAGTATGGCCTTACTTACACTGATGGAATCTTAGTTACTTAGTGTAACCGAGGAGAGAATTTAACTTTTAGTTCCCTCCTATCTCACCACTTGCTGTTAGAGGCTGTCATGGATTCATTCATCTGAGATGTTCTAGGCGTCGTGGGCTGGAACCACTGTGATGTGAACACTTTAAAGCATTGTAGTATATAAAATATTGTGTTGGAGAAATACTCACAAAGACTGCTATCCCTTAAACTATGCTTTGCTTTCTCCTTGACTCTGTGTTATGGCTGACACATGCCTTGGAGATCCAGCGGAGAATGAGAAATTTCTCATTAGAATAGAGGATTCCATTATTGCATTAGCCAGTCCATAGAATATACCTAATTTTGCAACACCGTACATTTTAAAACCCAACTAATAATCTGTAGAGAACAAGTGGCATTTTAAAGGAGGGAAATGGTGCATTTGATTCTGAGCTGAATAATTACATTGAATCATTTTGCATTCTAGATGTTACACAGAAATCATTTTGAATGTCACAGACAACGTATTTAATAACTCAGTTATATTTCTAGAGATGGGATGAGGAAGGTGAATTTGTGTTTTGCTAAGCTTTGTCAGTGGGAAGTTCAGTGTCCATGTTGGTTTATTGCTTGTTCTCTCTGCAGAGATTAATTAGGTGTGAATTCTGGTGGTGCTTTTGGGGAGATGGGACACTTGTTCATAGAGAACAAGAATGAAACCACCAAACTCATTTCACTGAGGCTACCACATATCCATTAGGTAGCTACAATTTATTCACTACTTAGACATGGGCTGGGTTTGAATTGGAAAACCAGAGGTGAAAAGTTCTACAGCCCCTTATCAGCCCTATAGAAATATACTTCCCCCTGGCCCTCACCTTCATCAGCACTAAATTTACTCTTAAAAAAAAAGCAGACTTGGGAGGAAACACATAAATGTGCTGAATGTTTGTTCAGGGAAATGACACACAATCCTTTTTCCAGCATCTGGTTATCCATGAATGACTGACAAACCTTTAGTTGCTTTGTTGACTTGCTGCAAACCAAGATACCTACACTGAGGGGAACCTATGATAAAAGAACAAGTTTGTACTTCAGGGCAGTTTGAATAAAAGTCTGGTGGAAAACGAGAGAGAGGAGGGGAGAGGGGCATCTTCATTTGTTGTTTGGTGGCCCAAAAGCATTGACTACCTTCCTATCCAGACTTCTATTTGTAGCCGACCTCCAGAGTTTAGACCCTATGTATAAATGGGAAGAAGTCAAAGTATCTGGCCTATTTATAGACAAGTACTCTCTGTGACAGGGTGTAGCAGGATGTACTCACCACAGGCTCATCCTTCGCACCTGGGTTTGGCATAGCAGCTCTTTCCTCATCTAGCACTTCTGTTGACAGCTCCTCTGGTCTTAAAGTGGTCTGCCTCTGGACAGGTTACATTTAAGTTCCACCCCTTTCAGGATAACCAAAAGCCCAACAAATAACAGTCCAGTGTCCTTACAAATGGTCTTCAGCCCCAACGCTGGGCACTGTGGTCCCCATGCTCTTCTCTCAGGGCTCTCAGTCTTCCTTATGGGCCTCACACCACCTTCCCCAGTGGCTGTTAGGGGATCCTAGGCTCACTCTCTATACTAGGTTCCAATCTATGGATGAGCAGCCAAGGTCTGCTCTGTCAGACTTCTTCCTGCTGCCTCCCTGGACTTCTTTCTACCATAGACTGCCATCTGGCATCTCCCACAGCTTCACTAGGTTCATCCTTCTCTCAGGGCCAGGACTCACGGGGCTTTCACCCTGGAATCCCCCAACAAAATGCCAAACTAACAATAGAAATGTAAACCAACTTTTCCCTCCTCAGGCTTGATCTTTCATCCCTCTTTGTTCCTCATTTAAACACCTACCAGGGCTCTCCCCCTGGAAGTCCAGATCCTGCCCTTTTAGCATGGTTCCTCGCCACCAGAGCCTTTGGGCTGCTCTGTGTCCCTCCTGGCCTACTAGCTCCTCACTCCCTCCATTACAACAGATCTCTTCAGGGAACCTACCATAGTTATCACCCCTGGACAGTATCAAAATATAGGCCTCCTATTTTTTCAGAATACGTTGTTTGGTATCATTCTATTTTATGTAAAATCAAGTTAATATCACAGTACTGCACACCTGATAAATATTCATATTATTAATCTGGCAGATAGCATGACAAAGTAAACTTAGACCGAGCATGCAGATTGCCAAGGGTAAAATTGGCACAAATTCTATAGACTTCTGTGAAGCACAGGACTTGTGCTGTCCCGATGCACAAGGGGGAATTTCACCCTAAAAGCCTGTGAACTGAATCTGGCAGCCTAGAGCTCTGTAAGCTTAATGTAAAGCTGTTGGTGTTATGGGACCTGGTAAGATGTGACTGTATCTGCAGGGGAGCATAATAAAATGTGGAGGAGGGGCTGGGGAATTAAATGGGAGGGGATTTGCATTACTGCTTCATCAGAGTTAATCAGCTTTGTCCCTAGAATCTGGCTGCAGCTTGCGGGATGGACATCGTTCTGGTTTCCTGCTCTGGTCAATAGAATCCCGAGGGCTCTGACTTATAAAATGCCCTGCGGAAATACAGGAAGAAAGGAAGCAATTGTTCCAGTTAAGCCAGCTAAGTGCCTACAGAAACAACTCTCTATTTTAAGAATATATTGGCATGCCCAGCCTAGTGACATTGGTTTTTTTTTTTCCAAAGCAAGCACATTCTAATGAATCCATGTATGGCATTAAGTTAAAAAAAGTAAATACACTTAAAATGTATTTTTTGTGGGCTATACATTTATTTTTTCTTTCTGTGGAAACCCAAATGATCTAGATGATCTAGAAAGTCTTTTTTATATATGTAATCTCATACGAAAACAAAGGTGGAAAAGTCTGGTTGCTCCAGGTTTCCTAATGGAATTCAGCATTCAGTACAGCACCTATAAAACCTCAGAGACCTCCTACGTTGTACAAGCCACTAGCCATTTCTCTATGGCAAACAAATGTCAATGCATTTCTGTAGTAGGGAGCAGAAATCTCATTTTTGAACCCTATTCTAATGCCATGCATTTGAAAGTGCAGCTCACTCTGAAATGCTGCTGAGCTTATATACATAGGAACATAAGAATTGTCATATTGGGTGAGACCACTGGTCGGTTCTTATAGTCCAATATCCTTTCTTCAACAGTAGCCAGTACCAGCCACTGCAAAGGAAGGAGCAAGAAAACCTAAAGAGGACAGCTATGGAATAATGCCCCGTCAATTAGAGGTAGGCTTAAGTTGCAGTCTGAAGCATGAGACATCCCTTCCAATCATATTTTATCTTCTCTAATGTAACTGTGGAGGTAACATTCACCATATAAATGTCCGATTGTTTTTTAGATCCTGCTAAGCTCTTAGTAGAGATGGCTGGAGATAAAAGAAGAGACAGAGGAGCTCAGGAAAAAAGACCATCCAAAATGTAGGATGTAAACAAAGCTGGGATTGGGCAGAGTGACAGCTAGAGTCTGAAATGGCAGAAGAATGAAAAACCCTACTGAAAAGCTGAACATGATATGTATACTATTTCAAAGCACTCATTTGTACAAGCCTAGCTTTTTCTGTTGGAGGCAGAGGTATGGGGTGAGGAGGGTATCTCCCTTAAAAAATAACAGGCTTGCCTTACGGCTCACAAAACACATAGGGTGACATTATAGGGGCAAATAGTTTGTAAACTCAGAACACTGTCATTTTGGAAACCCCAAAAACAGGTCAGGAAAAAGGTCACCAGAAAGAGATGAGGAAAATCTCAGACTCCATGAGGTTTGCCCACTTCTATGCAAATCTGATAAGCAAAGATCTGCCTGGAGAGGACAGTGCAGCAGCCACTGGGGTTAACATAGCCCTGATAAACCATGAAGTGCCTGTAGGCCAGGTGCCCAACAGCTCTACAGAATCCATCCACCCAAAGCCAAATTAATGGGCTTGACATAGAAACAAGATTTGGCTTTTATCAAGTACATAGATCAGTATGGTAAGAGGAATGTAAGAGTCAATTGACAAAAATGGGAATTGAGAGTTGCAGTTGCACTGAAGTCATCTAGAGTTCAGGGTGTTCTAGACTTGGCAAGATCACACCCTTAATTACTTGTGCCTTAAAAAGATGCCTCAACTTCTTTTCGCTTTTTTGTGATGCCAGTAATGTGGGATTGGTAGGAGGATTATTTCTGGAGACCATATGTGGAGAAAACCTCATGGGTCATTGGGAACCCGCAGTAAATGACTGGCAGTGGCCTAAGGAAAGCAATGCGTATGAAATGTAAGGCTACCGGCTATTATGGATCTCAATTTTTTTTTATATATTCTTCCTGTAAGAAATCCAGCTGAAATGGTGATTGTCTCTTGGGAGAAATGAGTTAAGAACTACATTACCAGCAGGAGCATGATTCCATAACAAGGCAAGAGAGAAAAGGACTCATAAAATCAGGATTAGATTACCAAGTAGTAAAAATGTTATAAAAGAGTTTGCAGAATAAATGGTAGATGGAACATAGTGTGCACGGTAACAGACACAAGCCAGCGACTCATCTTGGTGAGTTCTAGCCCACAAAAGCTTATGCCCAAATAAATTTGTTAGTCTTTAAGGTGCCACAAGGACTCCTCGTTGTTTTTGCTGATACAGACTATCATGGCTACCAGTCTGAAACCTACAAATTTGAGGGTCTGTGTATCACTAAGGACTCTGTGGCCAGATCTACTGGAAGAGTTTAAGACAGGGATTCTCAAACTGGGGGTCTACATATTTAATGAAAATAAATGAATAACTGGACAGGGTGTGGGGCTGGCTGGGTTCGGGCAGGGGGGTGCGGCAGGGGCTGGCTAGAGACGGGAATGTGGGGCTGGCTGGCTTCAGGCTCAGGGGTGCGGCAGGGGTTGGCTGGAGATGGGGGTGTGAGTCTGGCTGGCTTCGGGCAGGGCAGGGGATGTGGAGCTGGTTGGAGATGGGGTGCAGGGTTGGCTGGAGACAGGGGGTGTGGGGCTGGCTGCGGACAGGGCAGGGGGTGCGGCAGGGGCTGGCTGGAGACAGGCGGTGTGGGGCTGGCTGCAGGCAGGGCAGGCGGTATGGGGCTGGCTTCAGGGAGGACAGGGGGTGCAGCAGGGGCTGGCTGTGGGCAGGGTGATGGGTACCAGAGCCGTCCCTAGATATTCTGGGGCCCTACGCAGCCCTCCCCCCATGGGGGGCTGCCCCAAGCCTCTGTGGGGGAGGCTGGAGCAGGGGCACCCCAGGCCTCCTCAGGGGGGTGGTGCTGGCTTGGAGGGCAGGGGAGAACAGCCCCCCAGCACTCACCAGTGGCGCAGCTGGGGCCAGGTCTCTGCACTTCCCCCCGCCAATCAGTGCAGGCCTGGCCCTGCTGCAGAGCTCAGGGAAGTGGGGTCGGAGCAGGGCTGAGTAGGGGTAGGGGCTCTGAGGCAGAGCCAGAGCAGCAGGGAGCAGCGCAGCACCCCCGGTGGCCGGAGAAGGAATTACATCACTTCCCGGCCTACCAGCCGGAGCTGATCAAAGCCGCAGCACCCCCTCGCACAGCAGCAGGAAGAGGGTTACAGGTTTAGCAGATGCCAGGTGAGCATCCCAGACATTTTGGGCACTGATTTTTGGTGCCCCCAAATCTTGGTGCCCTAGGCGGCCGCCTAGTTTGCCTAGTCATTGCACAGGCCCTGAGTCAGAAGCTTTCTATGTGAAAGGGGTCACCAGTAAAAAAGTTTGAGAGCCACTGGTTTAAGAGAATGTGTAATGACATTTTAAAAGAATCTTTGTTCTGGCAGATGTTAACACTGACATTTTACATTTCTTATCTCCAGTTGTTCAGCATTTGTAAAAACAACATGTGACTGCATTTTAAAACTATGCTGGTAATTTGACATTCACAAATGTGTTATCACCTGGAAAAATCTGCTAAAATGTTATAGGCAATTATATTAATCTTGTTGAACATTAATTTTATTTTATCATATCAGTTCTGAAAATAAACTCAATGTTAATACTGATAAATTACTCTTGTTGATGCTTCATTATGTAGAGGAAACATTTGTTTAATTTAGCTGGCCTTGGGGAGCAGAATGCCACTCTTAAAAACATCAATAGTTTGTTCTACATTTAAGTGCTGCAAAAAAGGTGGAAAGAAATTCCGTCCTTTTGGGGAAAAAAAGAGAAAGAACAATTATAGATTTGGGGGGGATGTGTTTATGGAGCCTCTGGTATACAAGAAGCCACATCCTCAGGTGTAGCCAACATGCACAGAGCACAGGGCTGAGATGCTGTGCAAAGGTGATACAAAGCTCTCCCTTGATCCTGGTGTTTCTCTGTGTATGACCTTACACCAACCTGTAATAGCCACAATGGACCAAAAATGCAGGCCATGCCCCTTTTCCTCAGTGACACCCACTTTTCCTGCTATGCTGGCAACGAGGAAATAAGTATGTGACATAAGAAAACCCATTGTCAGCTCTATTGTAACTCCTCCCCATGCTGCTTAGCTCATATTTATGGGCAGATTATGCTGGATGAGTGATGCAAAGTGGCCACATCACACTGGAGGATCTGGTCTAAGGCTTCTATAGCTTTATTCTGGGCCTACTTCTGCAAGGTGGTGAGCATCCTCAACTCTGGAATCATTTGGCATTGAGAGCACCAGTATACTGCAAGAGGCCCGACACACCATACTGGATTCGGTCCTGGTAAGCATGATCTATGATCCATCCATATCTATGTCCATTCATGAATCTATACATCTGTACAGGAGACATCTGCAAGTCAGGGATTGAACACAATAGCAAAGTACTCTAGTGAAGCTTACATTTCTGCCATACTAGCTCTGTGCACAGAAGACATCGGCATGTCATGCTGTGAATCGAATACCTTTCATGAGCGCTACTTCACTAATGTACTTGCTTTATGTGTGTGTGCTTATCATTTCATGTCCATCTTTTGGCTTAGACTAGGTGTAATATCTCAGGACCCAATCACTCCTTCATGCAAAAATATAGGAAATGTCAGGAAAGAACATTCTGAGAGTTTCTTCCAAATTCTTCTATCATGGTGTTGCGGGGAGGGGTTACTATTAAACTTTATTGAAGCAGAAATTAACGTCAACCATAAAATGGCATAGACAGAAGTCTCCTTTCAGACATCTCCCAGCCAGCAATTGGCCCCCCCAAACCCTTCATACAGAGATATCGTGGGATCTCCTGGAGGCATTGTTCATTTGCACAGAGTGGCCCTTTACCTCTGCACTGACTCTAGGCTCCCCCTACAACTCCCCCATGACTTCCGCTTCACCACAGGTATGGTGCACTGAGAGGGTAGGTTTTTACCACCCTAATTCAGTTTTCGGCTTGTGCATCAAGACTGCCAACAATGAACCTCACATGATGGTGCAATGTTATTTGGTCTTGTGGTTTATGGGATGTGGACACTGGAAACTGGACTAAGAACACCATCTTTTTCCACATAGGCCACCAAACAGCCATCAGTTGGTAACCACTTCAGCTATTACTGAGCTGGGCTAGGTTCAAATCAATGCATAGAGGTAAAAAGTTCTGTGTTCCATTACCTGAGCCAAAATTCTGTTTTCTCACGTGGCTTAAATCATTCCTATGTGTCTTTATGATGTTCAAGAACAGCCATCAGCACTGTATAGCTAGTCTAATAAACGCACAAGTAAAACAGTGGGCTGTGAGTGAGTGTGGGTATGAGGTGGGGGGTGAAGAGGGCAGGAAGGAATAATTATCCAAAATTACATGTTAATCTTTGGCTTCTACCCACAGCTTGGGTGAGGGTTAAAGGATTAGTGAGAAAAAAATAACTGTTTTCTAATGCCTGACTATGAAAATAGACCTACCGGTAACTGTGAACAAAATGGAAAAAGGAAATTGGATCCATGAAATACAGTGGTGGGAAAAAAACGTTCTCAAAGAAAAAAATTCAGAAACTGTACTATATTCTCTGCAGGTTTAAACAGCCAAGGCTTTTTTTTTTTTTTTGGAAAATTTCCTTTGCATCTGGATCCCCATCAGACTTGGAAGAATGAGACGTTTAGGAAGGCTGTGGTTTGGAATGTTCAGACATTTAATCACACATTGTTCCATCGTCTTTGTAATAATAGCAAACCTCTTGCATCTGACATATATATGCAGGTCTTTGCTAGTCTTACCTGGGTTGTTTGTCACAGTCCAGAGGCTAAGGAAATTTAGTCAGGTAGTTCATGTCACTGTGTCATTTAGCCCACACATGTGAATGGTGCACTTTAGTGTAAACAAATACAACTAGTGCAGTATATATGTGTATAAAACACCAGGCTGAACATCTGCCCTTCTGAGATCTACTATAACTATGTAAGTACAGATTACATATCTCAGTAATGATATCTTAAAACTGTAAACTAGGAATGTCCATACGTTTTCATTACTTTACAAAAAATATTGTTGAATGTGTGTGTGTGTGTGTGTGTGTGAGTGTATACACACACATTCAACAATATTTTATGTAATATATATACTCACACACACACACAAATAATTTGAACAAACAACTTGTATACGCTAACTTGTATTTTTTCCTCTTCTTCCTATGATTTGTTTGAATGTGACAAAGTCGTCTGGTCTTTCTTGACATTGCTAGGAGTAATTTCTGCACATAGTGAAAAGATATTACAAAACAGAAATCCTTTTAATTATAACTGCCTCAGATCACTACAATTTCAAAGAACTGCTTAACAATTTTGGTTTTTAAGGGAGGGACAAGGGAGAAAATCATATAGTGTGAGAATTATGACTGAGATCAGCCTCAGTTTTAAAGGAAAAGAACATGCAGAGCCTTTCATCTTCACGTCACTAATTCAACTGCAGCCCAGTTGTACGCAAATAACAGTATTAGATGAAAATTGTTACTGGTCTATGTCCAATGAGTTTGGTGATCTCAGTCCTGTTCCTAGTGGACAAATGTCCACAAAACCAAACCAACACAACTGACATTTTCTGGCATCTCTGAAGGGAGTCTTGATAGAGAGATAAAGAAATGAATGGCCCTTAGAAATCACATCCTTCCACTAGAGGTGGTCCAAATACAATAGGACAGTGGCTCTCAATCTTTCCAGACTACTGTGCCCCTTTCAGGAGTCTGATTTGTCTTGTGTATCCCCAAGTTTGACCTCACTTAAAAACTTCTTGCTTACAAAATCAGTCATAAAAATACAAAAGTGTCACAGCACACTATTACTGCAAAATTGCTTACTTTCTCACTTTTACCATATAGTTATAAATCAATTTGAATACAAATACTGTACTTACATACTGTACTTACAAATACTGTACTTACATAGTATATACAGCAGTATTAACACGTCATTGTGTGTATGAAATTTTAGTTTGTACTGACTTCACTAATTCTTTTTATGAAATCTGTTGTAAAACTAGGCAAATAGCTAGACGAGTTGATGAACCCCTCGGAAGACCTCTGCGTACCCCAAGGGGTATGCCTATCCCAGTTGAGAACCACTGCAGTAGGATATGTTGATGTGTGTGTAAATTTACTTCTCAAGTTGTTCTAGGGAATGAATCTATATGGTCCAGAGAACTGATACAATTCCTATATATCCCTCTCATGTCTCTCGTACACACATAGAGCTGGATCCAAAATGCTGGTCCCTTAGTTTTCAAAACACAGGATTCCCTCAACTGAACTAAAGAAGATCTAGTGTATGTGTCACTAGGAGACGGTTCATTACCCTTTTTTTGAACTTGACACTAGAGGATAATGTAATCACACACATAAATCCAGCATATTACAACAATACCTACTTTGGTGATAGAGGAGTTCAATTTCCAATGTTATTAATATGGGCCCTTTCATTATTATTACATAAATGTTTACATTTAAAAAATTGTTTAAGACTTGCTTTGCCATCACTGAAATTAAAAGCAACACACTGACTCATTCTGGCAGGTAATTTTATCTCTTTTAAAAAGAATTAAACTCATCAAAGGTCCTGGAACGGAAGAAAAATAAATGTTTCATATTAGTGACTTTCCCTGGCCAGCAAATCTGTAACCTTCAGCATTCTGAGTCAGGTCATTTGAAAGTGAATGTGATGTGTATACATGATAGAGCTTTTCTATTACTGGAAAGTCTAGCAAATTCCAAGAAAGACTATAGGCTTGCAAAGCACATTCTAGCTCCTCATGAATAGTTGCTAAGAACATTCTCCCTCTGAAATTGATGGGATCCAAAGAGCAGGTATTTTCACTAAAGCCGAGGGTGTCAATGTTTTTTATGTTGTCAGAAGTGGGAGTACAATTCCCACAAATTGTGTCCAAATCAATTATTCTCTCTCTCCAACATAGCCTTCAGTTACACAGTCTCAGTGCTCCATGTTACAAGAAATGCTTTTATCCAAGGCAAAACTATATGTACAGTAAACATGCAACAGCTATCAGATCCATATTTCTATGGATTGTCCTTGTTTAAAACACTCATGAAACTGTACCAATCCACGCAAAGATAAACAATAATAAGCCTCTCTCTCTAAGTACTCATAGTTATATTCTTAGCATACTGCTGGGGCCACACTTAAATAATAAAACAGTAAAAATACATAGACACCCTTTGAAGAGCAGTGTCTGTCAAACATTTTATCATCATGACCCACTGCTAGCAAAACAAATTAGCTCAGGCTGTATCTGATGGTGTGCTACAGAAAATGGATTAGATTTACATACATATTCATATATGTATCAACTAGTAATGAAACACTAGAATACTAAAGTATCTAAAATATATCAACACTGGTCAGCATGCATGATTTCTATGTGCAACCCGAGAAAGTCAGAAGTACAGTGTATTTCTTCCCCTCTCATCCACTGAACCCCCGAGCTGCCATGTTTTGTGCAATTCTATGCATGACATTTCTCACCACATGAAAACAGCCTCTGATCTGATTTATCTCTGTGGGGCAGGGGTTTGATCTGTGGGTGCTATCCCTTACACTCCACAGATACATGAAGGTGGGGGTGGGGCTGAGGGAATCATGGACAACCTGCACTGGGAAGAGATAGCCTGGGAGGGTTGTTGAGGAACAGAGGGACCTTGGAGCTTTGGGGAGGTGCTTGGCTGGGAGCAGGAAGAACCCTTCCCATTCTGTCCCTGCTTCGCATTACACCCCACTCCTGAGCTCTCTGTTCCACATCTCATCTCTCCAGTCTGCTTCCCCTTCTGCCCCTGTCCCTTGATTCTGCCCCTCTTACCTGCTAGTGCTGCTGCCTCCTCATCCTTCTCCACATTTTCTTCTCTTTAGAAGTTCCATCCTGGCTGGACACCAGCAGAGGAGCATGGAGAACAGAGGAAGAGACACTTTCCCTGCTCTCAGTGCTGGTGCTACACCTGGCCCCAGGGCCCTTTGAGTAGTTACTGCATGGGAAATGCTGATCGAATCCCAGCAGTCTTGCTGCTTTCATGAGGGAGAGACTCAAGCTGGGGTGTAATCATGGCCCTGCTGCCATCAATGGGAGTTTTGCCATTTACTTCGATGGGGCCCAGGATTTCACCAAAGGGAATGTGAAAGAAAATCTGCAGCCATTTGCATTCTCCTTTTTCAAATAAGGGGTTGGAATTTCAGGTCTCATTCAGATGGTGCCCATGTCCCCCACTGGGGCCTGGCTCCAAAGCTTGAGGAAATTTGCTGCATTGTATTGGCCAGACTTTCAGTTTGCTGAGCACCTTGATTTCCCATTACTTTACTGGGAGATGTAGCGTTAATCACTGTGAAAATTAGTCCCCGTGTGTATATGACTTAGCATATATATTCATCTCATTTTATTTACTGATGTGAATAGCACTTTTCAATTCTATCCTGTTTGAGATACAAGGATCTCAACAAACATAAATGACCTAAGCCTTCCCTCATGCTATTAGCTCCATTTCATGAATGGGGAAATTGAGGCACAGAGATTGAGTGGCTTGCCCTAAACCACACAGCATGTCCTGGAAGAGTCAGGAGTGGAATCCAGGAGTCCTGGATTAATCCCCTGCTCTAATCATCAGACAACACTCCCTTCCTCTAAAATAGGATATTTTGATTGAAAACAGATGGTGCACATTTTTGGCACTGTATTTTTACCATATTAAAATGCTCTGAATGAACATATGCTTATATCATACCTATCTATGTGTGCATAGATATGCATACACACTTTGTCTATGCATATAGAAATAGGCATGACATAAGGACGTATTAATTTACATATCATATATAAATTAGTGGGTATGTTGACAGATACTTAACTACAGCTGCACAGCTGGGAAATATCTATATACATATACTGTATTCTTAATTGGTGTTGTAATTACACACTATGTACTCTTCTCTAGCTCTGTTCTTGAGCAAGGGACACTACACTGATGTAATTCATGTCTTGATTTTTTTATCTTTTCACATGAAACTCTGGACTGTTTCAAGGAGGAATGAATCACACCTTTTTTCACTGGATCCAACCTCTATCCCCATCCTAGCTTGAATAATGTGGTTATTGTCTCCTATCCTTGTGGCTTATTTTTTTCCATCTGAATCTCTACACGTTACTCAATCATTTTTGCTTTAAATATCAGCCTTTTCACCTCTCCGCAGTTTATTTCTTATCTAACAAGATCTACCTACCTGGTAAACCCTCTCTAAATACTCCCTCATGTGGGTTATTCCCACCCATGGATTGGAGAAACTCTCAGTTCAGATTCACTGAGCCTCCTCTATTGCGGCAAAGGTGTTGGGAGCTGTCAAGGAGCCAATGTATAGCTCCTTGATTCTCTGCCTGGCTTGTCCCGAGCCCTGGCACAAGTTAGGATGGCTGTAACCCATGCCAACCAGTAAAGGACCAGCAAAAAGTCTGTCCACCAGTTTAGAACAGCCAAACTGCAATAACCCTTCAGACATGCCTCCTTCTATCTCCTGCATGTCACCAGACACTGGTAAGAGGCAGTGAAATAAGGGGCTAACCACACCAGGAGAATTCTCAGCTGGCTAGATAAAGGTTAAATTCTGACCCATTTGCATTAAGGAGCAGTGAAAAGGACCAGAATAAGGGAGAGAATTTGGCCCTCTGAATTTTGGTTTTGCCTTTCCACTCCCCACAGAAAAGACAGCGATATAGAAGCCAGTGCCACTCAAGTGCAGACTCAGAGACTGCCTGCAGGTTACTTCTAGCTATCTCTTGCCCAAGACCATAAAGGACACCAGTAGTATCAGAGATGAGATTAGAACTCAGGAATTCCTGTCTCCCAGTATTGTACCCACAGAAGGGGAAACTGAGCAAGGCTTTTATGGTCAGTCTGCATTAACTCATACTAGATTGGCCCATGGATTATGTGGTAAGGAGAGGAACAGTAATTCAGATATTGGCCACCCCCGAAATCCATTTCCATCTAGAGACCAAGACCTGGGGAGCACCTGCAGAAGGGCTTTTGTAGGGTCAAAGCAAAGGACAACATGCCATAATCCTTGCTCACCTGTGGCCAGACAGAATATGGGTACATGTTAATTTGCTATAAGAGGAATAGGTTACTCTCCTCTCCTAGGAAGAGGTGAAGCAAAATCCATAAAAATCCAATGAATATATTACTTGTATATATTGTTCACCATATTGTTTTCTAGTTTCACTGCCGACACGGTAATATTAAAAAAATCTGGATCTTGCTAGCAATTTTGTTTATCAGACAAGACTGTCAGTAGGCAACAGTTAATCAGGAGAGTAATTTTAACTATTTTGATATGATATATATTAGACCAAGACCAAACAGAAGAGAATATCACTCCAAAGGCACACAAATATCTGTAAACTAAACATTAGCAGATTTTGTATTTCATTTTGCATAGAATGGATTATAATTGTAGTTTCTTTTTTTAAAGCCACAAAACTAATATCCAATTACAGTTACAATCTATTCTTACTAGATAGTTGTCATGCTAATTTCCATATGCATAATAAATGTGTTTTCAATTTATTGGAAAAAATTAGTTAGGATATGTATTCAGGACAGCATTCTTGCAAGACAGCACAGTAAATTATAACTCTGCAATATTCAGCGTAAAGATCACAACGGAAGAAATTAGGGCCTGATCCTGCAAACACTTTGCTGAAATCCAGGTCCCACTGAAGTCAATGGCACAACTCCTAAAGTGAGGCCCTCCAAACTGCTTTTGCCCCTTTAGGTCTGGTATAAGGGCCCTAAAAGCCCCATATCTGGTCAGCAGAGGCACTGCAGAGACAGTGTTAAGGTTGTCTTGTGAGGACACATTGCAAGCCCTGATATGGGGGCATGTTGGGGCAGGCCTGGGCATGAGAGGGTAGTATCAAGGCAAGCCTGCAGCATGATGCTGCACTGCAGAGATTCTGGGCAGTACTCCGACATGAAGGACAGCCCTGGACTTTCTAAAATATGCCAGAGGCCTCTCTCAGAACAGCCCAGGATTGGGAGGACACAAAGATGGTTCAAAAGCATGGTAGCCCCCTGCTTTCCCCTCCCCTTTCAACTCCTCTGTGCTGCAGCACAGTATCGCTTCCCTTGGCTTCAGTGGGGTCAGGACTGCATCCTTACTTTCTAGAACGCAAATTAACTTTTAAAAATATCTGCCATTTGAACATGTTATCTTATAATTGTCCATGATAATGAAAGATGATTTTTTTTCATATATAAACAGGAAAATATGGCAAACTTTAAGCCTATTGGAAGATGGGAAAGATTCCAGAGGACTGGAAAAGAGCAAATATAGTACCAATCTATAAAAAGGGAAAGAAGGACAACCCAGGGAATTACAGACCAGTCATCTTAAATTCAGTATCCAGAAAGATAATGGAGCAAATAATCAAGCAATCAATTTGCAAACACCTAGAAGATAATAAGGTGATAAGGAACAGTAAGCATGAATTTGTCAAGAACAAATCATGTCAAGGCAACCTAATAGCTTTCTTTGAGAAGGTAACAGGTCTTGTGGATACGGGGGAAGCAGAAGGTGTTATATATCTTGAATTTATTAAGGCTTTTGATACTGTCTCGCATGACCTTCTCATAAACAAACTGGGGAAATACAGCCTAGGTGGAGCTACTATAAAGTGGGTGATAACTGGCTGGAAAAACATTCCCAGCTAGTAGTAATCTGTGGTTCACAGTCAAGATGGAAGGAAATATCAAGTGAGGTCCTGCAGGGATCAGTTCTGGGTCTGGAGGTTCTGTTCAATATCATCATCAGTGATTTAGACAATGGCATAGAGAGTACACTTATAAAGTTTTCAGATGATACCAGGCTCTGAGAGGTTGCAAATGCTTTGGAGGATAGGATTAAAATTCAAAATGATCTGGATAAACTGGAGAAATAGTCTGAAGTAAATATGATAAAATTCAATAAGGACAAATGCAAAGTACTCTACTTAGAAAGGAACAATCAGTTGCACACATACAAAATGGGAAATGACTGCCTAGAAAGGAGTACTGCGGAAAGGAATCTCGGGGTCATAGTGGATCACAAGCTAAATATAATTCAACAGTGTAACACTATAGCAAAAAAAGCAAACATGATTC
>NC_133771.1:163631992-163768134 GCF_003597395.2 Chelonoidis abingdonii
AAAAAAGAAGAATGTGATGCCTAATCAGTGCCAAGAACTAGAGCAAAGAATACTTCTCAGTGTCTTGCTTACAAACCGCCTGCAATATTCCCAAAAAAAGAAGAATGTGATGCCTAATCAGTGCCAAGAACTAGAGCAAAGAATACTTCTCAGTGTCTTGCTTACAAACCGCCTGCAATATTCCCATTATTGAACTTCATCCGGTTCACCTCAGACCATTTCTCCAATTTGTCCAGATCATTTTGAATTTTGACCCTATCCTCCAAAGCAGTTGCAATCCCTCCCAGTTTGGTATTGTCTGCAAATTTAATAAGCGTACTTTTCATGCCAACATCTAAGTCGTTGATGAAGATATTGAACAGAGCCGGTCTCAAAACAGACCCCTGTGGAACCCCACTTGTTATCATCATTTACAGGGTAAATGATGCCCTGACTCCCAGTCCCCTGTTCCAACTACTAGACAATCTGTCCTTGGTCCCAGTTCAGCAAAGCAGTTAAGAACACGATTAACTTTAAGCATGTGCTTAAATGCTTTTCTGAAGCACTTATTATTACTTTAGCTTAAGGTTAACATGGGGAAATGCCTTCAGAGCAGGAAATGAATGGGAGTAATAAATGAAAGCATAGTGGGAGTCATTGTCCTTTAGGGCGGTCAGAGAAACCCTGACCAAGGGAAAACTAGGTTCTAGAACTATGGGCCAGATCCTTCAGTCTTGATTCAGGAGAACTCCCATTGCCACAATGAGATTAAAGACTGTAAGATTTGGCCCTAAGTTTAGCTATACAGCGAAGGAGTTTCTCATGAAAACATAATGCAGTAGCTAATTTTAGATTATCAACTATTTTCCTCATTATTCAGTCACATTTGTACAGCTTCACGCTACTGGAAAGGCTGAACAAATATTCTTCACAGCCATCACTGTCTTTTTTGATAATGCATATCTACTAGCTGACTACCATTTCATATTATAAACAACCATTTTCCTTCCTCTGGGTTTTAAAGATCATTTTATTGCTTCAATAGAAAATCAGTCTTTGTAGCATTTGAAATGAAAGATTTCTTCTTCAGGAGACCATCAAGAACTCACAATGATTATTGGGCCTCCAGCTAGCACTGGAATTCACTCCTCTCTTGAGGCATCACAACTTCCATTTGTCAATCTTTCAGAAACACTGTGAAGTTCGGATTTTGCCTTGGTATTTCAGGGAAAATGGTTTGAGATGTAGATCTATTATGTTTAATATTTCTATGGCAAGTAAATAGAATATTATACTAAGTTTTACAAGCATACCATTATAGGCAGTGATTTTATTTTATTTCTTGTATACTTTGGCAAGATGTTAGGATGTCATGGAGAGGCAGTAGCTTATCCATAATTAAGACTAAAATCAGCTTCCATGATAATATGGTATTCCTCCTGCCCATCTCATAACCTTGACTTGGAAAATGATTTAGTCTGAAAATTGCCACAGGTATGTAAAGACAAACCAGACTGCAGGTGTAAAAACTGAAGAAAATCAGCCAATCAACTTTTGAGTTATAGGTTATTAAAATGCACCCTGATTTGAAATTTTTCTTTTGACCTAAGTTCCCTGTAAGCTCCAGGCTATTAAGGGCCATGCAGGTGCACAGTGGTGAGATGTGCCTCTCCCCCAGCCCCACTGGAGTTGCTGTGATGGGGAGAGGTACTTTCCCTGAGCCCCAGGCTGCTGCAGCAAGAGAGAGCTGGGGGAAGTCTGTACCCAAATCCCTCATCCCCGGCCCCATCCCAGAACCTGCATCCCCAGTCAGAGCCCTCACACCCCCTGCACTCAAGCCCTCTACCCTAGTGCTGAGCCCCCTTCTGCATCCCAAATCTCTCATCCCTGGCCTCACCCCAGAGCCCTCACCCCACCACCTCATCCCAACTCTCTGCTCCCTCCCACACTCCAAACCCCCCGGGCCACCATCACCACACATCACCTCCATATTGGTGCACATAACAAAATTAATTCTGAAGTAAAAAGTTAGGAGGAACATCGTTTTTGACTAACGTTTCTTTGTTATTGCCGTTACTTAAACTGATTTAGTTAAACCAAGGCAACTCACCAGGTAGGTGTAAACAAGGCCTTATCTTTCTCCTCCTCAGAAAGACTTCATATTCCACATTCAAACTTTCCATATAGTTACGTTTCCTTAAAAATGCATGCACTTGCTATAATATTGAGAAAACGGGTTGGAATCGTGCAAAGTTATTAACTGTTTTTGCTGTGGATAATTCTGGATCTAAACCAATTCCATTAGTTTCAGAGGTAATTATAGGCCCAATCCTGCTTTCACTGATGTCAAAGGCAAAAAAATCCTATTGATTTCAATGGGAGCAGGATTGGGCACCATGCAACTGCGTAACATTTTGCCTTCTATGGGCTGGTTTCAGTTTAGAAAAAACGTAAGTGTCCTTCTATACCACAAAAGTAATAGAAATTTTCTTGGAGTGGCAAAGGCCTGTATTTTCAACAAATGCTTTCCATGACTTTTACAAACCTTCTGGGATGCTTTGATGGTCAATTCTTTCCACAGAACAATTTTAAAATTACTAGGAAATTGGTTTGTTTGTAGTCATTATCAGCTTTGACAGTGTCATTGCCTCCTTTAATTTCAATATTCTGATGATGCACTCCATGCCATATATTTAACAAAATGATCCCAGTTTAATACATGAAAGGAAAAAGAAAAAACCTGGGAAATTCCAAAGCCAATATTCTTTGTTTTAAAAATATTTAAACTGATCAACGTTTTCCAACTTTTGATTTTTAATAAAAAATTAGGATGATTTTTGTAAATAACTTTTTTCCTGCACCTTGGCAGGGGGTTAGATTAGATGACCCTTGTGGTCCTTTCTAACACTATGATTCTAAATACTTGGCAAAAAAACCCCAACAACCATGTTTTGCCCAGCCCCAATATATACATTATTCTTCAGTTGTTTCATAAAGCACCATATACCCCTATGGCATTATGAAATAATAAGTGCTAAATATTATTCTGGTGCCAGTAAAAATTAGGATAGGGAAAAAACCTGACACACTATGATTATTTTAGAAATACTGCAACCCAGGACTGGTCCCTTCCCACCCTTCAGTTCTATGAGTCTATGTCAGCATTATTTGTTTTTGTATGTCTTATTTCACTGGGAGGCAGCATGGTCTATCTGTTTTGTTGTGTGGCCTTTGCCAAACCTCTCTGATTGTTTGTTTCCCCACCTGCAAAACAAGGATGTTAATACTTCTTACCTGATAGAGGTTTTGTGAGAACTAAAAAGTTATCATATGGACAATGCTGTGAAGTTGAAAAATGTCATTATATAATATGAAGTATTGCTCCTTATTCATTTGTTACAGGGGGATTAGATTCCTCATAGTTTGTGTGACAGAACTGGTGACTAGAGATATTCTTCAGGTGATGTAATGGAAATCACCTGTATACTTTTGCATGTAGGCATTCTAGAATAGGCAACTGACTGTAAAGAGGAAAATAATTGCTGGGGGTGAAACAGAACCACTTGTGAACCACAGAAAGACACATTTTGCCTTCAGATGAATTCTAAAGAGAGAGAGTTTGGCTGAAAGCACTTCAAGAAGACCTGGTGTGATGTGCAACCTTCTGCCAGGTGCTGTTAGCAGCAACAAGGGCTGGATTTAAATGTCATGCATGTCTGCTTAAAATTAACAAACACTACCAGCTCAAGTCCCCACTCAGAAACATGGGGAAAACTAGATACCTTCATTAGGCACCCTTAACAAGCAATAATTCCCCACTTGCAAGCACAAGACTCAATATAAAATTTGAAAATATTTTTATCGAGGAGAAGGGAACATAGCATTAACATACCAAAACACAGCAACAACATATATAAATGAATAAGTGAAACCTTAGCAGTACTCCCTTAAATTCATTCTCCACTCATCAGCATAAATACCTCATATGCAAATATCTCTTAAATATGTCACTGTGCCCCCTTCCTGGACTGCTACATTTCACTCACAGTTTGGTGTCAGTAGATCATGCAGTCCCAGAGCCTTAGTGCAGTGAGGCAGACCTGTCTCCAGGCCCTAGGGGAAGTACTTGCCCGATTTACACCTGAGCCTCCGTCACTCAATACAGCTTTTAGTGGTGGTAGGTAGGAGACCTTTCAGCAGAGTTCACTGAGCACCGTTGCTGCCCTCTAGAGCTTCAACAAAGAGTGACCTCAGCACTCTCCCCTCTGTGGTCTCTCTTCCATTATAGGATCCTTGAACAGAGTCCATGCCATGATGGATGCATTCCCTACTACAAGTTGGAACCCATTGTTCTCTCTTTTTCAGTTCAGTCCCATTATGCCAGAAATTTAGAATTCATGTACAGTTTTGGTGAGTTCTCGAATTGCAAAGAGGATTTTTGGATAGGAAGCTTGTGCAAATGAATTCTCTCAGTAATTGTACTTTCCCCTGTTCACCAATAGTTGGGAGTAGAGAGCTCCTTCCTTATAGAACCACTCTCTGGAGTTCTGGATAAAGAGCTAATAAAGCAGCTCTGTTCACCAACAGATGGTGGCAGACAGTTTCTTCTCCTGCGGAGTTTATTCTATCTGCCCTTTCTACTGTTCACCAGCAAATGATAGTAGGGACTAGGGAACTCTCATCCCTACCCTCTATATCTTCAGGCCACAGGGTTTACAGATAAGATGCTGCCTTGCGTAACTCTAGGCTACTCAAAAGACTCATCTTTCTGTAAGTGTAGGAAAATGCTTTGGAGTTTCTCTTTTGAATCTTGATTGTGTAATGGTTAATTTTTATCTGTGTTTTCTTATTCTTTTGCACATACTGGTACAAATAAAACTCTTAGTGCTTTATGTTACCTAGTAGGAAAGCTAAGATAGAAAATTCCAGTATTGTATTGACCATAGTTGTGGCCAAGACCAGCTGAAGCACTTTGGCTGACCATCCAACTCCAGACATGCACTCCCAAGGACAGGGGGAAGGACAATGTCACTGGAGGAACCCTACCTGTGGAACTTGCTCTCTCTGGAACTCCAACAGAAATGTATTTAGTTAGCCTTCAGAGAAAAGTACAAGTTCACCTTTTCTGCTAAGCCTTTGCTGGATGGGTCTAAACCAAGACAGTGTTTTCTTTTCCTTGCTCTTGTGATGGAAAGGTGGTTAGTTTAAGCTTTAAATGTTTCTTGGAGATGATGTTTATTTAAATCCCCCCTGGAGGTTCAATTAGATATTCCATTCTTCACATGGCATCTTTACACTGAATGGCATTGCCATGTGCTATTAAACAGCTGCCATTTTCCACCCCAGAGATGGCTGAATTTCAGTGCTGAGGAAAGTGATTCCTGGTGTGTATTAGCTTGCGTTGCACTGTGCGATCCTTTGGGATGGAAAGTCTTGTGTGTAAGTGTAGATGTTCTCACCATGTATGATCAGGTACATTTTAAGAGACTAAATCTGAAGTTTTTTTAATGTAACAGGGAGCGTTTCTAATAACGAGGGACGGCTTCTAGTTAAAAACAAGTAACATGCCTCACACTACCCTCTGGCTCCTCAGGTAAAATAGGGGATTTTTTTTTTTTTTGAGGAAGGGTGTAATTAGAGAAATACCAAAACCTTGCCACCAAGAAGACATTGAAAGAGCCCAGGTAGCAGCCAAGGGCAGGGACCATGGAGAGAGAAGTTAAGGAGCTGGGGCTAGGTGGGTCTCAAGCCCACCGCTTTTTTTTTTTTTTGTGGCGAGGGGGGACTAAGAGGAGAGGGGATGGGCAGCAAGGGTGGGGGGCTCCATGAGCCAGGGAAGCCATCCAGCTCCATCAAGCAGAGACTAGAAGCTCCCAGCTCCTGCAGTAACCCTCGGGCCCTTGCATCCCGCTCTCCTCGCCTCCTCCCCTCAGTCCGCCTGTATCCCTGCATTCCCTGCTGCAGCAACGGCTCCCCCCCGCTGCCCCCTCCCTGAATCCCATCAGTAGCGGCAGCTCCCAGGCTCAGCGCCGCTCGCTGCAGCTGTGCTCAGCGGCTGCTCGGTCCGCTACGGCAGGGGAGGCCGCCATGTTGGATCTTGAGAGCCCAGCAGCGGCCGCCGCCGCCGCCTGTGGGTGTGAGTGAGGGGGAGACCCGGGAGCCGGGCCGGCGAAGGGGAGGCGTGTGGAGGAGCAGGAGCCGGCGGAACGGAAAGCGGGGCGCAGGCTGTGAGCCCTCCCTGCCCGCCGCCGGAGGAAGATGCCCTTAGCCCGGTGGGGCGAAGCCGGGGCAGCATCTCTCCATCCCCTGGATTGAAAACAGCAGCAGCAGCAGCAGCACTTACTAGCACCTGGGGGCCTTACATGTCCAGTATCGTCTAATCTCCTCCAGCAGGAGGGGGGACACTCCGCTCCCAGGGCCGACACCCGGCAGGAGGACACGCACAGACATGGGAAGGATTTGACAGGATTATTAGTCTGCCCCCCACCTTCCCTGGGTGGTGCTGGTATTTCGGGAGACGGTTAGCGCCCCACTCCACACACAGCAGAGAAGAAGGTGGGGGGGATGAAGCCTTTTATTTTTGGGGATCACTGAAAAGCCTTAAAAGGAGACTCGTTCAGGGGGAGGAGGAGAAAGGAAAAGCCTTCCTCAGACAGGACTTGGCTGAGCCCTGAGGAGGGGCTGCTTCCAGCGACCTGTTCCCCCCACCTTTCCGAAGAAATTGCCACTGATGCATTTACCGAGTGGTGCTGGAGGAGGAGGAGGTGGAGGTGGTGGGTATTTTGCAGCCCTTTCCCTCCCCTCCTCTATGCATTTAATTTTCTTCTTCCTTTTATATATTTTTCCTTCTGCTGCTTCTTCCTGGGAAGTGAATTGCTGATGAAAACTGAATAGGGCTTTTACACTTTAATGATGCAGTGGGATTCTTTTCAGGATTGTGTTGCATGATTTGAATTTTGAATGAAGGAGAAGACCTTTTTAAATATATAAAAATATCTATTGCTCTATATATGATAAATTGGTGTCAGTCTTGGTTGAATTTCATTTTAATTATTATTATTTAAATGTCAAGAGCAACTATATATTTTTCTTTTTAAAAGTATTAAAATATTTTTTTTAGAATAACTTTTCTTTCAAATGTGTATATACTGTATATGTGTATGTGAGTGAAACTGACCGAGATTCAGTTTTCAGGCTAGGAACACTGAGGTGGATTGTAAATTCAGCACCACCTTTGCTAGATTGACATTTGTTTAAAAAGATACGTTGTTGATTTTATTTTTTAACAACCCATTTAAAAGTTAGTTTTAAAAAAAATCAATAATAATAATTAAAAAAGAAACCCCAATACAAACTGAAACAACCATGTCTGGAGAGGTGCGTTTGAGGCAGTTGGAACAGTTTATTTTGGATGGGCCAACTCGGACTAATGGGCAGTGCTTCAGTGTGGAAACCTTGCTGGATATACTCATCTGCCTTTATGATGAATGTAATAATTCCCCCCTGAGGAGAGAGAAGAATATTCTTGAGTATCTAGAATGGGGTAAGTCAGAATATATTTATTTTGTTTGCATGCTTACATGTTCACATGTGCTTTGTAGTATGTTGTTATCATATACATGTATAGCTGGGATCTGTTCATAGCCCGTGTTTTATTCAGGAATCTTATAATATCTATACTTTTCCATTTTAATCATATTTCTTACAATAATTTCACATCAGTTATTGCAGGTGAAGAATTGTCATCTTTAGCGAAACCATCTTTTGACACCACCAAATTCTGGCATGTGGAGTTTTGTTTGTTTTTAGGCCTGCCTAACGTAATTTTTTTGCATTTGAAGCTTTTTAGGATGATGCTGGGTAGATCCCCTTTTAGGAAAAAAGACAAGTGCACAATTCTGTAACTTTTCTTTGCAATCAAATTTATGGTCTGTTAAAGTAAAAAGCACTGATAGGAGAGAGGGGGGAAAAGCCAAACTTCTTAAATGATATATGCATTTGAAATGTCTGTTAAAATACAGAAAATATGTCATCTGTTACCTAAGGTCATTGCTGACCTGAATATAATGCCTGGTTTTTGGTAGGGATAATAAAGTTGGAAAGGAGAGTCAAGTTGTCTTCTTTTTTTCTTGCTATTTTGAGATTTTACACAATAATAGACTGCTTAGAATTTTAATGAAATAGATTAATGATGATAATTAGTGACTGAACTTTCCTGAATTCAGGATAGAGCAGGATGTCCTGTTTTTTCTTCACCTAAATATAGATATAGCACAGAAGATACAGTCCAACATAAGAATCCTGATGAGGACAGTTACTGTATGTGACCTTCAAGCTTCAAAGTCACGTTGTACTTTTAAATTGAATTTAAAATTTTTATCATCTATATTTCACAAATGTACATAAGCAGATTGCTGTATTTAAGAACACCTTTCCAATTTTCATAATTAGCATTATATACATTAAACACTAGCGGGAGTCTTCATAATGAAGTCACTGAAGGAAGATTATTGTTGGGTCAGTTATCAGTACAGAACTGCTTAGTATGTTTTGTTTGCTAATTTTATTTGTGTGCTCTTTCCTATATTCATACTGACATATAAAGAATATCTGACTCAACAATTGGAATTCTTGAACTCTTCATAATTATATTGGTGTTGTGCTTTTATTAACCTGAATAGCAGACTATAACACATTTTGACAAGCTGAAAAGGTAATTTTTTAATACTTTAAGAATTCATACTCTAAAATTAGTACTGTGACAGATGTTTGCCATATTCGCTGACAGGGAATGTTTTTTTAAAATTTAGTGGCTCCAAAGAAGTCTTGCATTGGAGAATTTATTGCGCTAACAAGAGTTCATTGGTTCAGCAAGTTGATACTTTGTAAATAGATTAAACATATCAATGGGAACGGGATAATGGAGTTTTTAGAACTTTCCACATTGATTGCTGGTACTTACATCGTGCAGTGATAGTCACTTGACAGCTGACTCTTTCACCCTAAGATTCTGACAATGATTGCAGATTTTTACATTAAGTTTGTGAGGGACCTACTAGATTACTTGTAATAGTGCAAACAAATCAAATGCTATTTTGGAAAGACTGCAATAAACACTCTTGTGTACCTGTTTCTGTAACTATTTTCTGCTTCACCATCCATTTCTCCTCCTCTTGCAAGAGCTCCACACCAAAGACTCTCCACTTAAGGCTGAATTTCTACATTGTTTATAGGCAAGGGTCTGCCATAGCACTGCCATTATGATTTTTAACTTGTAAATTTCAAATCGGTTTGTCAAGGGTTGGTAAGAGTGAAAAGTTGCAGCAGTGTCCTCTGATACTGAGACGCAAGGAAGGTGACTTACAGAATGAGGCCTTTCCCCTGCAAACCCGTACTCATGTGGGTAGTCCTTTCTCAAGTAAGTATTCCCACTAACTTCACTAACTACTCCCATGAGTAAGGGTTTGCAGGGTTGGGTTGTTGTTGAGATCTCATTATATTTAGGTATTAGAATGTATAATAAAGTGTTACCTGGTTCTTTTTTATAAGGTAGTCACACTCACACACTTAATAGTTCAGAGATGGGACAGGGATAGTGGGTGGAGGTGAGGGCAGTTACACATGTGTTTAATGTCAGAGGCACCATTGGGATAGTGGTCTGAGCATGGGGATGGCAGCCAGGAAATCTCATTCTCCTGGCTCTGTCAGTGACACATGCAAGTCATTTCACATCTCTGTTTCAGCCTCCTCAATTTGTGGATGGGAAATATAATATCTACTTTTCTCCTGGGGAGATGAGAGCTACAGTTTGTAAATCACTTAGAGCTCCTCAGATGAAAAGTGCTATACAAATACAAAGCATTTGAATCTGTTTTTTCATCAGTGGACTAAAATTGATTAGGGGCCAGATCCTGCTTCCACTGGAAGTCCACAGGTTGCTGTGTGGATGCAGAAATCTACTAGCAAAGAGCATTTTGCAATAGTGGGACCTAAGGCTCTATGACTTGTCTCATCAAAATTAGTGGGGCTACTCATGATTATAAAGTCAAGTGCATGTGTATTGCAGAATTGAGGCTTTGTATATTTTTAGTCTACTATTGAGCACAAGCTATAAACATTTAAAAAAAAAAAAAAGCCTCCTCCAAGTTGTATCATCATGTTAGAAGGTTTCAATAATGTCTTTCAAATTTCATTTAAAAAAAATCTTAGTATATTAAGTTACAGCGTGTGTGTGTGGGGGGGAATAATCAGTAAACTTACAGTTTTTATGCACTATAAGTTAAAAACGTGAATAGATTTTTTGGGTTTTTTGGAGAGGATGAGCTGGGATTTTGGATTAAAAAAATTGCTTTAGGAATGACTCTTTGTATATTAAATTTCATGCTGGGTTGAATATTTATAGTGGAGTTCTAAACTCTTGGAAAAGGGTTAGGAGGAGATTTAAAATGGAAAAGTTGACATAATCGTAGCAATAGCAGTATTACTACAACTATATTTAGTTAAGAATGTTGATGTTCTTGTACTTAGCTAGTCATTGGATCTTTTAGGTCATTCTTTGAAATATGTTATCTGTTCTTATTCAATACTATGATTACTTATAAAGTGACGTAACGTAGCAATGATGAATATCTTAACCAGGTTTTTCAGCTTTCATTTTTGATTGCTGTGGTGAATTTAACTTGCTAAACTGGTAGGGGGGAAGCTAATTTCAGTATAACTAGCCTGTGTTTTAATTTTTATTTAGCTTTCTATCTTTTTTTTCATCATGGTAAGAGTCATTAGAAGAACCTGAAGTATCAGGCTAATTATTTTGTGATTTAAGAATTTTTTTCTTTTAAATCCTAGGTTAGATTTAAAATAAAACTTTTTACCCATATATTCATATTTTATCAGTGATATGATATACAATGTAATATGGCTTGATTATATATTCATCACTTATTTCGGTAAGGTAATAAAGACATTACATAACTCATTGATGGAAACAGTCACAGTGTGAATGAGTTCTGAGAGTTAAACAGCATGAATCTTGGAAATAAATGATATAGTCAGACTTGGTCCCACTCTGTGTACTGTGTGCGCAAACTGGTTTTAGTTTTGATAGTCAATTGTATTTCTGGTTCAGACTACAGAGATTCTCTAGTTGCAGCAACTGGAGCCTGCCAGCAGGCGACACTGAGAATGCCAGGCATGTTGTTTTTCTTTTCTACAACAGCATTGGTTGTCATTGATGCTTACAAGCCTGGGGGGTGATGGTAATGCAGGCCAGGATGCAGCGGATTAAGAGGAAAAAAATAGTAGTAAAGAGGAGGTGTGTGTTTAAAAAAAAAAAAAAAATTCAGGTTTATAAATATGTTTTTGCTCTTCATTTTTTAAATACTTTCTTAGAAAACTTTCTTATAGTTATTGATTTGGAATAGTCTCTTAAGAAAAGTGAAGAGAGTCACATTGCTTGGGATACTTTAAATCTAGATCAAAGAGAGCCTTCTAAAATATACAGGAGAAGAAAAAAATCACTGACAGAGGGATGAAGTAGATGACTGTGTAAAGCTCTTTCATCTCTAACTTGTATGAGAAATATAAAATGACTTTCAGTACCATTTTTTTCTGTTTCTGATAGGTGAAGTTTACTTTCATCACTTTATTTTTAATGGCATGAAATGATTATGGGTTTTTTGTGTGTGTGCTCGCATTGGCATCACTGATGATGGCAGCCCAGTTTTTGAAATGTAACTATTCCCATTGAGATTGGAAGAGGGATGTGTATCTTTTTTTTTTATTTTTTTAGTCCTGTAAAAATAATAATTCTGTAATTAAAATTGTCTTAGCAAAAATAATTTTAAAAGGTTTAAACTTCTGAACAGTTTGTTTAAGATAAATGGACATAGAAATATAAGAGAATGTATGGTTTGTTTTTTGTTTTAGTTTTTTTAGATAATTTAAAAAAACAAAACAAAAAGCCAAACTTATTTTCTCTGTCTCAGATCAGTTGTTCAATCCTTTGTAGGTCATAACAAAAATAACAGGAGTTGTCAGGTACAGTTTACTCGTGTTTGCTTGTACATACAACACAAACCTGATAATTCAAACAAAAAATCCCACCACCACAACAACAAATCAACCCCCAAAAAGCAAAACAAACCCCTTAATCAGACCTGACTTCTCTGCAAAGACAGACTAGTTGACCGTTTTAGTTAGGTCTTCTGTTACTAAGAGTTCACTGTCTTTATAAAATATTCTCCAATATAATTGGTAGTATATAAACTATTAGAAATAATTAAAAATAAATTACATTCTCTCAGGAATTGTCCTTCTGTGTGTATGTTTATTCACTTAGGACCCAGTCTTTAGTCTAATTGAAATTAATAAAAACGTTGCTATTAGCTTCAGTGAGAGCAGGATTAGCTAAGGAGAGCTAAGGCTTCAGTTCAGCAAGATAGATAGACAGGTGAGGTGCCTATATTTAGTCACGAGTTGTTACATTGACTGGGGGGTACGAGCTGAGTATGGGGATTATCTATGTGGAGCCCTTGCGGGATTGGAGCCTATTTCACAAATTTCTGGAGCATAATTCATAATGGGTCCCATCACCAGTCATTTATATGAATTATCAAGGTTCAGTTTTATTTGTTATACATATGGAATTTAAAATGTCTCTTGTATTGCCAAATAGAGGTTTCTGTCTTGCAGTTGCATCTTTTATCAGAGTAATTTGTGAATTTCTATACCAAATTACTTTTTATAAAGTATAAGTGAATTTAGTGTACATGAAAGTGAGAACAATAATAGCAGCTTGAGCCATTTTGTATTATAAACCATGTAAGCTTCTAGCGCACCTTTTTCTGTCTTGAGTGTAGATTACCAATTATGGTAAACAAGGCAATAATTACTCTGTGGTCAAATGAACTATGAGACTACCAAACTCATTTTCGTATCTTAGTTTAGGATTTTAAGTCAATCTGCCAAAGAGTAATGTATTAACCCCCTGAGCTGTCAGTGAATTTCTTAAATATGCAAGCTCAAGGTATCCTAAGACTTTAATTTCTAGACTATTGTATGTGTTTAAAAAATCCCTCAGAATTTATGAGCAGGTCATCTGCATTTGCAGCTATTCATGGGCTGCATGGTGGGCTCTTTCTGGAGCTTTTGTGTTGTGGGGGGAGTGTAGATTGTTTTGTTTTTTATCTGAAAGGAGTACAGCTCTGTTTGATGAATGAGAACAGCGCATTAGCATTTAAAACATCTTCAGGAACTAGGAATTATTTTATTCCTTATGGAAATTCTTAGCATGCTTTGGCTTAACCAAAATGAAAGGAGAAAATAGCATAATATCTCAGATAATTATAACTGTGTCATAATCCTCATGACGTGATTAATAAACTAATCAGGATAAAACATTTTTCAGGCTAAAGTGTTAATCCATTTATTTTATTTGTGGTATAAAATCATGATTTGATCTTTAAATATTCTGCTCGGACTGTTTAAAGATGTCTGTACAAATCCTTAACCTCTGTGGGAGGTAGGTGCAGTTTAATTTACAACGCAGTATATGTATCAAAATTAAACTCTTCCTCCGCCTCCCGCCACACACTACCCCAAAAATACATTATACTGAACTGCATCTTTTGTCTCCTATGATACATAAATAATTCACAAATATATAGTGCTAGAAGGTTAATGGGCTTATTTTGCTCAATATATTAAATAATTTGGGCTCTGTTTTTCAGCAGACTGAGAGGCCCTGCCTCTTTCCTGTTCGCAGGTACAATTTGCACTCACGTATTGGCCCCTGCAATATGAACTGCAGCTGCAAAAATGAGTAACTTCACTTCTAACCATTTGATTTTCACCCACGGTTGGGTAATAATAGGTAGGAATAGGTGCAACTGTTCAGATATGCTTCTGCTATTCAGACGGAGGTGCAAAACTCCAAGCACAAAATGGATGGAGACCGTTCTGCAAATTACCCCTCTCCCTTGTCTTGCCTGATCTATTGATTTAGAATCCCCAAGTAACACGCTGAAATGTAGTAGGTTCTTGACCTAAATCAGGCTCAGTATTACTGCTTTGGGAACCCCATGGGGGCATGGCAGTGTCAGAAACACTCACGCTCTCGGAAAACCTTCTGTAATTGTAAAATTTTTATTATTAAAATGATTAGTCCAATAAGTAAACCAATCTAGACAAGTAAAGTGATGTAATACAACGCTGTTAAGACAGGCAGTACCATTATAGGTATGTACTCGCTGTATCCTTGGGAAGAGTTCTAGAAGTTGAGACTGATCATAGTCTGACTTGGGTACACCGGTGAAGAACTCCCAATGGCCATACCTGAGACCAGGGTGTTTTATAGACCCTGATGGTTCAGGGATATGTATTCATAGCTCATCTCTCCTTTACCATATCTTAACTTCCTCACTCACATACTATTATCCTGTAGGTTAGTTTATTAATGAAGATAAACTCATGAACATATATATCAGTTGTATTACTGTGGTTGCCAGCGATTAAGCATTTGCTAATGTTCCCTCCAAAAATACTCTAAAACTGGTACAACTTGCATTCTTGCAACACTTGTGACTGTTACAAAACAATAAACAAAGTTTTATGCCATCTTGTAACTTAAGATCACTGTTAGTTTGCTTACTCATGCCAATGTATTGAGCAACTACTCTTACTCAGGCTGTAAGGCCTTATACTTATGCTAACTGCTTAAGCTATTCTTGTAGGTTTAGGCCTATAGGTCTCTTGTGTTCTGCTATCAATTTCTTATTCCTTTATTTTATTATTACTGCTATAATTACTGTATGGCTATGCTTGTTTTTTAGAGGATGATCTATACATTAATGTTTGCCTTGAGGCTAGTTCTTTTCATAGTATTAGCCAATATTTTAACATCCTGAATTATATTTAAAAACAGCAGTAATCTATTTTGCCATAACTATGATCAATCTGTATAGAAAACATACAGAAATAATTAGTTGCCGTTGCCAAGCAGCAAAACATAGATAGTGAATGGACTATTTCAGTGCAGGGTAGAGTAGGTATTTGAGACTGTGGGTTAGAAATCTTATATGGTATTCTGAAGATTGTAATATTAGAACACTGCCTTGGTTTTGTCTTTTGGGGGGAAAAACTTCCATAAGTATATTATTTACATTAGTTTAAGCAGATTTCTTTTTTCTAGCTGAACATTTGGAATATTTTGTTCCTTTCTTGTCCGAGTTGCCTCCACATACTTGTTTTTTTTTTTTAATCCTAATTAAGCTTGGGAATGCTACTGATGTGGACAAAAATCTTCTAAAAACTGCAACTGATTTAGGTCAGTCATGTGCAAACTTTTGCTAACTGCAGGATTTTTATTTCAAATAGTTTAAACATGACATTAGGCTTAATAATAAGTGCAAAAAAACTCTATTCAGATAGGTCAGTTTACTTTATTCCTAGTAATAGTCTAATAAGGCTTACTCGCAGTTACCATGGATAAAATCCAAATGAATTGCACCCAGACTCTTAAGACTTTCTGTTTCGTAAGTCTTCCTTATCCGTATCCAGATTTGCAGTTTCATTTAAGTTAGTTTGTTACACAACTTAGTTAGACTTCTTTTATTCTCGAGGATTAACTTTTTGAAATGGTAGAAGGTACACAGTTCTTCACAGCTCTTAGCATCTATTTAAAAGGTTTTGAATTGCAGCCCTACTTATATTGAAAACTATATTTTTTAGGCCACACTGAAACTAAAATCTTACATGAAATAGTAATTTTTGCATTTCAGCTGTAATTCAATCATAGTTTTATTATTAGAATTTTATGGCAACCATAATGTATTACTGGTTGTTGAGAGAGGAGGACAAGTTAAATTATTGAAGAAAAAATAAGTGTTTGTTTGAAAAATGTTGTGCAATCATTTTTGTTTCTTCTTTTGAATTTCAGATTTTGTCTATACTAGTGGTTATGCTTAAAGTGCTTGTAATTATTGTTTTCTTTTTCCTGTGAAATTCTAAGCAGTTTGAGGCCTTGATTAGTATGTGTTTTGTTAGGTCAGGATCTGAGACGTACACTTTCATTACTGGACCTGGTCAACGGCAGTTTCTTTAATATTTCTGGTATAAAGTTAAAATCCCCATTGAAAGGGCCTCTCCCCACCGTTGCTACCATCACCTCCTTCTCCCCAGTTACTGAGGCTAAGCTTTCTTATAACCCATATGTGTCAGCAGCCCTATCCAATCATCTGATCTTGCTTGCCCCACTCTTACCTCATCCCTCACCTCTCCATAATGTGTCCCTAATACAAGCATGTTTTAGTCTCTATGAAAACAAAAACCACCTTTGACCTCACTTGCTTCTCCAGCTGTTGCTCCATTGTCTCCCCTTCTTCATCTCTGGGCTCATTGAACATGCTGTCTGCAGTTGCCATATCAAGTTCCTTTCCTCCAGCTCCATCTTAGATCCTTTCCCCTTCTTAATGCCCTCTACATACACTCTAGGTAATTTCATTCATAAATATAGCTTAAGCTATCATCTGTAGGCTGATAGCTCACAGATATACCTATCCACTCGTCTATCCAGACCAAGATTTCAGCCTGTCCTCCTCATCTCTGATGAATTTCCAGCTAGCAACTCTTTCTCAACGTGGCTGAAACTGAGCTCTTGATCTTCCCGTTCCCCCTCCCTGACCCTTCTCTACTTTCTCAGTCACCATGGACAGCAGCACCTTCCTCCTTGTCACTCATACTTGTAACCTGGTCATCATCTTTGACTTGGTACTTTCCTTAGACCCACGCAACCAGGCCATGTCTAAATCTTCTTGCCACTTCTTGCACAGTGAAGACCATTGTCACGAGAAAATATGTGGCAATTGTGGCAGGAGATACTGAATGGCATTTATGCATCAAAACACTATCTGTATTCACTGTTGAATTAAATTATAGTGGATAGCTCTCCTTATGTTTATACAAATACATAGGTATTGCAGATATCATGAAAGTGATAAAATTGTCACTGTTTCGATGTCCTGGTGATAAAGGTCTTTAAAAATAACTAGTGTAATGATAGATAAGAATTTCAGAATGTACTTATGTGCCAGGGAACATCTGTTCCGTTTTTGTAACAGTTAAGAAAATGGTCTCTCTTGGTGTGTAGTGGATAGGAACAATTAGTTTCCTAACATGTAGAGACCTCAGCATCATGATCAGTCTTTTGTAGTCCTTTGTTCAGGCAAAACATTGACTTTTTTCAGTCTGCTTAGGCTGAGAATGCTTCTCCCATTAGGTTTTTATTTTTAGCTGGTACTTCAATAAATATGCTACTAATAATACCAGTTTTGGTATGGACCTGTGCACACCTCCTTGGTATTTCCAGTTTTGAGTCCCATAACTCACTGAACAAGCCTCCATTTCTCCTGTGCTAATAGCCAATAAATTTGCTGTTACACTGCTACCCCGATATAATGCTGTCCTCGAGAGCTAAAAAAATCTTACCACATTATAGGTGAAACCGTGTTATATCGAGCTTGCTTTGATCCGTCGAAGCGCACAGCCCCACCTGACCCAGAGCGCTGCTTTACCGCGTTATATCCGAATTTGTGTTCTATCAGGTTGTATTATTTCAGGGTAGAGGTATTTATTGCTCCATCATTTGTCTATTTTGACTTCAGGTTTTGCCATTTTCATTTTTTTAGTGTTTCCAGAGGTATTTGAAAAGTAACTTCTCCTGGTTAACTCGTAATTTGAAATCTTTGGCTCTTGCCAGGTCTAGATGTTTCTGCTGAGCTTCCTCATCAACACTAGAGCTTAAAACTCTGCTTCAAAATCCCATACTTACTTTCAGAGAACTCTTAGTGTTAGATAGGAAACATCTCTAAATAGCTGCTGCATAATCTCTATATTTCCCTACAGAATTCAGGTGTTTTAAGAACTGAAAACTGATTGAAATGTCTTCAGAACTTATTAAAATTAAGACTGATTTCAGAGTATGTAGATGTGGCCATCATTATCCAAATGTTAAGATTTTTAGAGACCAGAGAGAAGTGGTAATTAAAAAACCTATTAGGTAAAGAAATCAGCATTGTAATGAGGAAGGTGGTGACTGAACGCTTTTGTGATCTGAGTTGCACAATGGTTACAGATAATAATGTTAGTACTTTTGGGACAGCATTGTCCCATGGTACTTGCAGGTCTCCCTCATTATAACTCTTTCCCCATTTACCACACTCCCTTTTGTATTAAAATGCTCTGTTTAAATATTGTGCCAAGTCACATTCATGGTAACAAGTGTGTCAAATAGAAACTGGCATTCTTATTCTAGCTTGCTAGTGCAGTGTGGTTTAGCTGCTTTTTCTGCCACTGTAAGAACAATATCATGCTTTTTTTTTAATATGGTTTTTGAGTCACAGTTTTTGCCATGTGCATCTTATACTGACTGAGGTAACACTCATAGAGTTTTCAGATTCCCATAGGAATAGCTGGACACTCTGTTCCATAAATGGTATACTTTGTAAGTATGGCTAGAATTCCAAAGAAGGGTTATTTCATGTCAAAAATATATATTTCTTGAAATAACTGTCTGTCTATTCATGTGTTCTGTTGCCTGAAGGCAGTTACCTAAAATAGTTCTTGAACACACCCAGAAAATCTGAGTTTTAGCATTTCAGATGGAAAGTGCCACAAGGCAGTTGTGCAGAGATAAGAAATTTTTTTAGCCTGTTTGCCTTAGATATAGCGCGATTGAAAGACATTGATTCTTGTCTTAGCAGACTTGGAGCAGCTGTGTTATTTCCCCCAGCCCATGAAAAGCACTTGATGAACTATGCCATTCTGTCTTGGGATAATTTGAAAGAGTGTCTTTTATAATCTCAGCAGTGTCTGACACACACGACATTTTTTGTTATTCTTGTCATGATTTTATCTGTTAGAGGCAAGTTATGGAAGCAGCTTTCTTAAACAAATAGAGGGAAGTTTATGGAGAGAGCTTCACTTTTTATTGTCATTTTAGGCATCATATTTCAAATTTTTTTTTTTTTTACTGTGCGTTTGTTTTTTTCCCCCATGCCTAGAAAACCACCTTTGGCTAGAGAAATAGTAGGTCTGTTTTAAACGTCAGTGGCATCTGCCAAAGTTATTTATTAACTCTTTATGAAAAAAATTGGCCAAACTATCTTTAAAAATTGTCTAGTGGGGTTTAAAATTTTTTTGGTACCTTACCTGCTTTCTTGCATTACACCTGTCTGTAAAACTGAGGAATGATGGAAATCTTGTCAGGGGTGAAAATTCAGACTCGTATATTAAAAAACAAACAATCTCCTATATGAAATCATGGCTGCTAAGAAACAACAGTGTATGGTACATGTTGTTGTTTTTTGAAGTTCTTTTTTTGTTTGTGTTGTTTTTTCATTGTCTAGCAATAATTTAATGTGCAATGTAACTACATAAGTAGATAGATTTATGTTTGTGTATGGATCATGCATGGCCTTATACAATCGCTGTAGAGTTTTTTTCTTGTGAAGTGAGTGAGGAGATAACTAAAAGATAACTCCCTTTTATGAGTTTAGCTGAAATGCTTGTTGAAACACCTGGATAGGCAGCTTTCATTCTGAAACATAGTTTGTTTGTTTTTGGGGGGACGAGGGAAGTAGGGGAGGAAATAACACTGTCTGCATAAAACTTTACTGAAAAAATATGGAAAAACCATTTAAATTCTGAAAAGTTACGGCTTTTGGTTGGTGGCCATTAGTAATTCTGGTAACCTGGCAATGAAGAAATATTCTGCTTCTTATTGGTGTTGACACACCTAATTACAGTCAAAAGAGTTATTAATAATGATGCTGGTTCACATTAGCTATGTATACTTGTAATGGGTTAGATTGGGCATGGAAGCTGGGGACCAACTGCTCTTTGTAACATCATTTCTTGCTTCCCCCATGAATATCTGCATAGATTTCCTATTGAGAATTAATTCTGCCAGCATTAACCACTGCAGAGTCCCTTCCTTTCAGGGCCAGTCTTAGCGAAAATGGTGCGCTGGGTGAACTTTCTTTGGTGCCCTTTATGTACTACTCAGCAATGGGTGGCCACTCAGCAGTCAGAGAGGCAGCAGGTCGAGCGGTGGCAGAGTTGCAGGTGTCATGCTACTTGGATCCTGCCCCACAACCCCCTTTATCCCCTCCTCCTGCCTCCCAGGTGGGCACAGGCCTTTTGCAGCCTCTTGACCATGTTGCTGTGCCTCTGACCACAGCACGCTGGGCAGTCACCCACGTCTCCAGCCCTGCTTCCATGACTCCTACTGTAAAGCTATCTGTCTGATTTAGCCAAGAGCAGCATCTTTGTGCTGGAGCTGTATTGTCTGGGGAAAAGAGGGAAGGACCAAATAGGGCATGGAGGTGTTGAACTGTTGCCCCATCCTGTTCCCGTGGATGTCAGGGTCTCCTCTTTCTGAGATGCCTCGGGAGCTACAGAGTTGGGTGACCATATTTCCATCTATTTTGTGCTCCCTAAAATTCCCACTTGAGTGGACACATCTTCCAGGAAATACCTTGAGATTAATCCTTTGAACTTTATGTTCACCTCCCCATTAGGTTTTCCATAAAAGAGAGTGATACAGCCCCAGGGTCTTTTGCCCTCTTAGTGCTGCAGAATCACTTATCCTTAGGCTTGACTACTGTTGATCACATGGTTGTCACCCTGTCAGGGTCAGTGACTAGTTGGTTTAAATCCAAAACTATTAGCAAGAGAGAAGCAATCATGCAAAATTGTTTTAAATCACATGTCCTTGTTCTGGCCAGTTAGCCTATTTTGTCAAGAGTGTAAAAAAGATATTTAACCATGTATATGGTCATGATGTGAATCACAAATGCCTCTGTTTCTGCAACTATCGCATAAACTGCTAACTATGGAGTAAATTGTTCCGGAATCTCACAAGCAGGATGCGTTAGATTCTAAAGCACAAAGAACTTTTGAGTATTGCAGTACTGAACTGTCAATAAAAACTTTATCACATACACAAAAATCACATTGCAGTTTAACTTGCCTAACTTATTTGAATATCTTATTTAAGAAGTAATATTGTTAGATGTTTAGACTGTCACTTTTAACATGCTTATCTGCAGCAAAATCAAATATTAGCTCTCAATCTAAGAGCTGTTTGAGCTAGTCTCTCTTAGTAAATGAGAATGTTGATAAAACACAGCTAAAGTCTTTAACAACTTGGCTCACTTGTGAGATGGTACAGCTTCTTGGTTCTCTCCTCCACCCCCAAGTTTAAGGAATAATTTCTTGTAACAGAACATTTGTGTCTATCAAAGGTAGACTGGATCCGTTGAATGGGGCAAGTAATTTTTTTATGAGAAAGTAAAATAGTTTTGCATCATTATAACCATTCTAGTACAGAGAGTTGAGTATTCTAAGCTGGTAAATTTTCATGACTGTTTTCTAATGTTAAACTACTAGCTGTATTTGTTTTAATTTAGTTTTTCAGTTTTGTGCTCTTAAACTTGTCTTGTCCAGTTCTTTCTCTCTTTCTCCCTCTCAGTGTCAAAGAACATCAGTGCTGTGAAAAGAATGATGTGGCAGGGTGGGAAGGTCAATCTGTACTGCTATCATAGCGTCAAGGGTACAAAAATCATTTCCTGTGGGACAAGGCAGAGGAAAACAGCACCAGGGAGAATATGGTGAATGAAGTAATTCTGGCAAAGCTACAAGGATTTCTTCTTCATGGTGTGCTGACCATTGTTTTTGATAATCCTTTAGGGGACCTGTCTTTGCTGTCATTGAAGTCTATGGCAAAACTCCTATGGGCTTCAATGGGAGCCAATTCAGGCACACCAAACTACAGTAATGTCTTTAGTATTAAACAAGTTAGACTCCCCATTGATTATTGCAAATGTTTGGTATTTAAAAATGTGCAGTGTAAATGTTCTGCATTGAGTAATAACCTGCTTGTGTCCTCTACCCCCTTTGATCGGTATTTTAAAAAAAATCAATACAGCTAACTAACAGAAGTACAGGTGTTGAAGTATAGTAGTATAGTGTAGCCAGGCTTGCTAGTGGATCTTGGAGGCCAGGTTTTTTTACTTTATAGAAAAGATGGACTATGTGAAAATATATTCTAGTAATTAGGACAATTTTTTCGTGTTTATAGTTTAAATAGCATGAGGTGATTTATTGTTGTGGGGTCAAAATTGTGACTCATATTGGTAAGAAGAAGGCAATATCTGTGAGCCAAATTCTGCTCTTCATTACACAGATGTAAATGTGGAGTTAACGTAATTGATTCCACAGGAATTACTTTGCATTTAAACTGATGTAAATGTAAGCAGAATTTGGCCTTGGTCTGTAGCATTCCAACGCAAAAATTCTTGTACATCATCATTTTGGCATCTTTTCAGAGACAAATTTTTTTGAAAGGGATATTATCAAGTAGTTGCAAACCTTACATTTAATTTGATTGTTAAAATAAAAGAGAGAGGAATAAAGTGGGGGTTACAAAACCAAATAGAAATAGAAATGTCATTATATTTGGAGAAAAAGAAGTCATTTTTTGGGAGTTTTAAAGATTCATTTTTAAATGTTCTGAACTGAAACCGCAGCAATATTGGAAATAGAAGGTGAAAATGACTAATTTAAGTTTCCAAGCAGAGTTAAGTGCTAAGGTCTGAACAAACATTATAAACAATACAGAAAATAAATCAGATTGTTAAAACGGAATTTATTTTAAATCTAAGGTAGTATTAGTATCACATAAAGAAGTTTGTTTTTTTAAATCTATTTTCACCTACTCATGTCCTTTCAAATCTGTTAAACAAACTAAATAAACAGAAACAGAGGAGTCACTTAGGAACCACGCTATTTTGATAGTAATTGACATCCTTTTGTGAGTTGTGTATACATTCTTGAGCTCTCTGCATTTAGAGAAGTTGTCAGGGAGAAAGTTGTGGACAGATAATGCTTTGCACTTGAGTATAGTGCCTTTGTCTAAATATCAAAAAGTGCTTTATTAAAGGTAAGTATTATCATGCCCATCTTATATATAGAGAAACTGAGGCACAGAGGTTATCTGATTTGCTAAAACACAGCAATCCAGTGGCAGAACAGTGCATAGGATTAGGTTCATTCATCTGACGCATCTTCACATGCATTAAGGTTTGGATCACGGTTGCCAGCTTTCATGCAGTAAATAAGCACCCTGATTTTCACAATAAGCCAAAAATCAAGGCCAAAACAAGCGAATCCCTAAGAACCCCAACACTCTGACTAGATCACCCCTGTCATGCAGTTTGGAACTGTGGTGGGCCCGCTGTGCACCCTGAACTCTCCCCCCACCCATCCCTGCTTGCGGGGAGCCAATCAAAAAAAGAGAAGCAGCAAGCTACAAGCCCAACATGTCTGAAGCCAAAAACTAGCCAACAAGCAACTCAAGCCAGGTAAGCCAAAAACAAGCCTTTTTTTTTTTTTTTTTTTTTTTTTTTTTGGCATGGTTTGGCGATGTCTGGTTTGGACAGGGTTATTTATTAATGGGACTACCTGAAAGTTAGTGTGTTTTTAAACTAGTTGATTTTTTTTTTTTTTTTTTTTTTAATATCTTCAGATTTACCATTTGGGACTGCATGGTGTTCCTCTCTCAGTGTAATAAACTTTACTAGAGAAGTTCTGGCCTCATAGATCTGGAGCATCATTTTGTGACTTGCGCTGTGATATTCTCTCTCTGCCCTCAGCACAGAAAAGAAAGTTTACAAGAGTGGTCTTATGTTTTTCTTAATCAGCGGGTACTTCCGAAAAGTTCTTTCAAGAGTCAGGAGATGTTTGCAACAAATCGCTTTCAGGGTAGCTGTACATGTGGGTGAAATTGGATCTCCTTTAACTTTTAATGGTTTCATCTTTACGCTTTGAAAATATTTCGTCAGTCTCCCAAGGAGCTAATAATATGCTGAGTGATATTAACCAGGAAAAAGTTATTTCAGAATATAAAAAAATTGGTATATCCCAATCCCTAGAACTGGAAGGAGACCTTTTTTGAAAGGTCAAACGAATCCAGCCCCCTGCCTTCACTAGCAGGACCAAATACTGATTTTTGCCCCAGATCCCTAAGTGGCCCCCTCAAGGATTGAACTCACAACCCTGGGTTTAGCAGGCCAGTGCTCAAACCCCTGAGCTGTCCCTCCCACATAAAAAAAAATCAGCGACCTTCTAACAGTGAGAAATCATAGATTATTAGGGTTGGAAGGGACCTTGAGAGATCATCTAGTCCAACCCCCTGCTTAAAGCAGGACCAAATCCCTAAATGGCTGCCTCAAAGATTGAGCTCACAACCCTGGCTTTAGCAGGACAATACTGAAACCACTGAGCTATCCTCCCCTATATTAAACACTAATTATAAAATCGCTTAAGGCTTGATCTAAAGCCTATTGAAGTCAATGGAAGGGTACCTGTTGACTTCAGTGGATTTTGGACCAGGCTCTTGGAGTTATTCAGGTAATCAGTTCATTGAACTAGCTGAAATCTAAATCACATAACCCATTTTTGTGCTGTGGAGCTAACTGCTGTAGGGAAGGAAAGGGGAAAGATGTAGCTCTACACCATAATACAATCCCCCTTGGGATTTCTTGGAAGCAGTTCCACTGAAGCTGTGGGGAGAGGGGGGAGTTTGAGGAAGGCAATTCTGGGGATGGAAGAGTAAGATAGAAATTCTTCTTGGTATGGTTTTCAGCTAACACAGTGAATTACCCATTGGAAATCCTTGTGGGAGTTAGTACTGTCTGAAGGAGTTATTACTTGATGATAACACAGCTTCTCAAGGAGTCTTGCTGCCAGTGACAAGTGAAGGCAGGAGGACAGCACAGAGGAGCAATTGCTCTATGTGATTGCCTCTGTCAACTAGGAAGTTGCTTTCCTTGCTTGTCCAAGGAGTCTATGCTTCTTGCCCATTCCCAACACCTCTGAAATATCTCACCTTTTAGGAAATGATTCTACAGAAACTCAACACAGTGAACCCAAGTTGTTTCCTGGCCTCTGTGCCTTTTTCCCCTGGGTCTTCGCATGGGAGTGGATACATTAGACCTTAGTTAATTTTGTAACGATATGTCATGTTTAAGGATTTTTAAATACATTTATATGGTGCCCTGAGGTATGTCTGTCCATATTTATAGTGTCTCACTCATAACGTGCCCAGGATAGAACACTGAATTTTGCTTTCTAGTCCTGTTTAAAAAAGAGAACTATTCATGAGATTGTCCAACACAAGTGGAGTTTATTTCCAGGCACCTCATAATTAATATAATACAAAATGTCTAGTGTAGTACATTAACAACATCAGTGATTTTTTTTGTCTGAAAAATAAAATGATCTCTTTAATAGGGAGATGGATTTATTTTTCAGTTAAAGTTTTTAAAAAATAGATTTTGGTTTTATTGTTATGAAAACTTGCAGTCATTGCAGATTTTTGTTTTATGGTAAATTTGTATCTCCACAATTATTATAGTTTCTTTCTGATCAGTATTCCTAGTTCTAATTGCAAAAGCTGTGTTCATAAATAAATATTCTGTGATGGCTTGGAAATTTCTGACACTTACGCATCTGAGTTAGTGTGAAGCTTTGCTTTGACGATTTCACCAAATTCTGCTGGGGGAAGTGAGAGGTTGGCATTTACTTCCCTGATTTTGCTATCAGCCTGTTTCTCACATCTGCTCTGTTCTGTTCCCCAATCCTACATGAATATTTTCCAGAACTGTGCAGGAAGTCTTCTAGGGTGATGGAGAATGCTGCTGTGGAGGTGACTATTCCCTGACCCCACTGTTTCCTCATTTATTTGTATTACAGTAGTGCCTAAGGGTCCTGGTGTCTGGTTGGGAATAGGACCTGGGAATCTTCTCTCCTTCCCCATTTGCAGTGGGACACAGGACTTGTATCTAACTCTGGAAAATCTTGCGAGAGATTGGATTTTAAATTAATAAGATTGACTAAAATTAGTTATTTTTCTCTCCTCCCTGTACAGTTGAACCCATGATACTAATTCATCCTGTCTTTACAAGTGGATGGATACGGAAAATAGTTACAATAAAAACATGAACGCTTACTTAAAACAATTATAAGGTAATTCTCTTTAAAGTATGATGTAAACAAAATACATGATGTGGTGTAAAGATTTTCAGCCTGATTGTTCAATACCTTAAACGTTTTATAGTTGTTTACCGTTGTGTAAAATATCAGATCAGAATGACAATATTTTGTATTCACATTGCACAGACGTTAATGACTTTACAAGATGCAAGCAAGTGGAGAATCAGACCCTGTGTTGGTACTTGTTTTGGATTACCTTGATAATGCCTGTTGTGATTAAAGCAGTCATCCCCATCTTATGCTGAGGAAAGCTTTGTACAACACTATCATTTCTTTGGTGCATTCTTTCTCTCCACACACATACAAACAGAGAAGTAGGTATGTATTAAATTAATACATAGTCTCTCCTTTGGTGATTCCCTTGAGCTAAACTTCAAGAGTAGCTGAAAAGTTATTTTCCTGAGGATTCTTGTCTTTTTCTGGTAACAGCAGAGGCTTCCTTTCATGTCGTGTGTTGGATATAATGTTTTTTCCCCACCCCAATTGTGAGGTCAGCTTTTCAGTAGGTCAGCTCTGGATTAAGTGAAGAGTAATAGCTTTATATTCTTGTCCTTCAAATCCATTTCCTGCGCCACCTGGTTTGTTTGCCTGGTACTGGTTGATGTGAAAAGTGAATGTTGCAATGCCTCAAAAATGCCATAGACTTTAGTAGTCGTAATAGCAATTCAAATACATAGTTTCCACTTCCAGCAACCTCACTATAAAAATTGTTCCAGCACCACTGAGTAGCCCTGTAGCTAGCTGGTGGTAGCACATCAGTTCACGTGGTAGGTTGTTTTTGCAGTCATGAATAGAGCCCTACCAAGTTCATGGCCATGAAAAACGCATCACAGACTGTGAAATTTGGTCTCCCCCTTGAAATCTTTGTGTGCTTTTATCCTATAGTATACAGATTTAACGGGGGAGATCAGCGTTTCTCAAATTGGGGGTCCTGACTCAAAAGGGAGTTGCAAGGTTATTTGGGGGGGGCGATCACAGTATTGCCACTATTACTTCTGCCTTGTGTTCAGAGCTGAGTGGCTGGAGAGCAGCAGCTGTTGGCTGGAGAGTGGTGACTCCTGATTGAGGCCCAGCTCTGCAGGCAGCAGTGCAGAAGTAAGAGTGGCCATACCTAGCCATTCTTACTTCTGTGCTGCTGCTGACAGTGATTCTGCCTTCAGAGCTGGGCTCCCAGCCAGCAGCTGCAGTTCTCTAGCTGCCCAGCTCTGAAGGCAGTTGTCACCAGCAGCAGCACAGAAATAAGGGTAGTAGTACTGCAAACCCCCCCCCCCCCTTACAGTAAGCTTGCAGCCCCTCCCACCAACTCCTTTTTGGGTCAGGACCCTTACAATTACAACACAGTGAAATTTCAGATTTAAATAACGGAAATCATGAAATTTACAATTTTTAAAAATCCTATGACTGTGATATTGACCAAAATGGACTGTGAATTTGGTAGGGCCCTAGTCATGAAGGTTAGATCTTAAACTGATGATGATTAGGCGTCTGAATTTCCAGTGACTACTTCCACACGCCACTGGTCAGGGGGAAATAGATTTTGTAGGTACAAAATGTACTAGTTCTCCATAGGTGAAAAAAAGGCAGTGCTTTGAATGTTGCTCTCTAGATATTGTATGCAGCTTCTGTTGCTGCAGCTAAGAAATTTTCTGACTACGTAAGAGCTTGAAAAAAATCAAATTTTTCCATAAAGGAACTATAAAAATAGGTACAGATAGATACTGTGACCCCATGTTGCAAGAGAAAAAACTTTCAGGGAATTCCATATAGCCCTAAAGAAAGGAAGGGTGGTCATGACTCTCTTGGACTTGTTTGCAACCTCCCCCACCCTTCCAGTTAGAATCCATATGTTAAATAAATGTGCATTTTGAATGGCATTTTTAAAGTTCTCTGAGTGACTTTCTTGGGTCTTGTACTCCTAAGTCACTTAGATGCTTTGAAAAGGCACTTTTTTGCGATGTAATTTTCTTTTTATACTGAACACATTTTATTTTTTAATATGTGGATTGTTTTGTAATATAAATATCATGTTGCAATGTCAAGGACTGACAAGTTAGAAAATGACAGAATTAAGGTTGTCTGTGTAACCTTAATTCATCTCCATTGTGCATATGTTGTATAATACAGCCTTTAATTACATGATCACATACTGTTTTTTCCACACAAAGATGAACGTGTTCTCGGGGTGGAACAGGGTTGTGCTGTGAAGGAGGCTGTTGTCTGTAAGACAGACTCCTGCTTTGCTAGTGGGTTTCACATACGTTTGCCGATAGCAGAGGAATGATGAGTCTCAGGAATTTTGGGATCTGTTCCAGGCTCTAGAGGGGAGCTCGCTGCAGTGGGGACAGTCTTCTGTCTGTTACCTCTCCACCCCCATGCTTGACCCTTTTTTCTCATTTCCTCCAGCTGTCCCTGTCTAAATCCTCTCTTCTTCATCCCTGGCCCACAGCAGTCCAGAGCTGCAATTTCAGGGAAAGTCCTGCTCAATCCCAGGCCTCATATGGATGGAGTTTTCAAGGAGGTTATCTGTCAATCTCTAGCAAGGCTCTGTTGAGCATGTGTGAACTGGTTTTTGTTTTGTTTTTTTGTTTTTTTTCCTTCAAAGGCTTATTACTTGGCCAGATTTGGGCTGATTTTCACAGGAACAGCAATAAATAAATAAAATTCCCATCACAAAGGCCACTTTTGTGCCACATTTCAAGTGGCACAAAGCATTGGGATACTGAAGCTTCTTAAAGAAAAGATTGCTAGAATTTTTTAACATGGGCAAAACAAAATGTCTTTCTTTAGCCTCATTATCAGAAATGAATGAACCATTTTGGCTGGCGGCGGGCGGGCGGGAGAAGAAATGTTAGCCTCAGGTAGATACCCAGCATGGAAGGTTTCAACCCAAACAGTTAAAGTTTGATAAAGCTGTAAGCAAGTGAAAACAGGGTTTTATAATGGGAAGTGTTGGGCAACCTTCATAATAAGTAATGCTACCAGCCTTGCTCATAATAAAACAATGTGTACAATATTTTTCAAGTTGTTAGGTTTGGTACTAAGAGAAATTATCAATCTTCAATTAATTTGTCTATATTTAATAATAGATTTTAGAACAACATTTTAACTGTTGTCGTAAGTTCCTTTTTTAAATTTGGTTCTAAGTTACATGATTCTTTGTTTATGTACCCAAACTAAATCATCTGCATAAACTGTGCACTGCATGAGATTGATGCAGACTATTTTATGTATGGCTGCCATGTTACAATCCATTCATCATTCTTTTATGTAAAATAGATCTGTACAACTAGTTTCTTGGAATATTTCTTTGGGAAGAATGTTTTTTTTTAATTTAGAAAAGATTAAATATCAACCAGTCACCTTCTTAGAGATAAAGAAGCAGTCATTTGGCACTAAAATCAAGTGAGCAGACAGAGGGGAACCAACTATTTGACCGCCTGGTGTCCGCCCCAAAAATAGAATCAAACAGTGGGATTTTGGGTTTTATTTAGACTCGTAGACTTTAAGGTCAGAAGGGACCATTATGATCATCTAGTCTGACCTCCTGCACAATGCAGGCCACAGAATCTCACCCACCCACTCCTATAACAATTCATTGGGAACTTTGAACAGATGATGCTAAGAAGTTCTTCCTCCTTGATGTCAGCATTTACCAGTGAACCCTTAGAACTCTTCACATGAACACTTCTTCCTGACACAGCTTTGTTACAGTCTATAGATGAACATACTCTACTTCTGGGAAGGGCATCTGCCAATCTGCTTTGACGCTTCACAGCTTTTGTCTTTCCTTTTGTAAGATCATAGTTCAGGTCAAGTGATGCCATCCAAAATGTTTTCCTTGATCATTGACTTTTCAGTTACTTTTGATAGGGGAGCCTGGGGAAACCACAGTTGCTTCTGCAAGCACGATGTTTGACCATTTAAAGTAACATACCTCAAAGCCAACAGGGAAAAAACAGCCATATCTCAGTTCCAGCTCCAACCACTTACTCTGAACTGTACTGTTTCAGCTGTTGTGGCCAAAAGATAATATTCAGCTCCAGTGATAGTGGAAGTTCTATATGTATTCTGTTTAACTATTTTCAGGGCCAGAGCACTATGTTTTTGTTCCTGTGCAAGGGGCCGAGTTGTGTATGTTGGAAATAAACCTCTCTCTCCAGATCTTAAGAAGAGGAGCAACATCTACTTTGTTGCCGAAGTTCAAGGCATTTCTTTATCATAGTTAGGGCTTATTTGTAGTAGGGCTATCATAGTAAGGGCTCACATATTTCTAACAGTGGCTCCTTAGCCCTCTTGCTTATTTGATGGCAGAAGTAGAAGTGTCAGTTACTGGCAGGAAGGAGTTCAGCCCAGCCCGTGAAGAAACAATCAGTTTTGAGTTCTGCATCCAGGACTTCAGGGAGGCAGTTGCAGAGTTCACTATTCTAGGATAGAAATTGAAACCAAAAGGAGCGGTTCTTCTAAAGGTAGCCCCAGAATATTTGGAGTTGTGCTGCAGGAAGGGAGAGCTCTCCTTTCTATTCAGTTGAGACTCCAGTAGCTTGAGCTCCCCTTCTTCATGTAGTTCAGCATGGAAGATAAACCTAAAATCCTGTTAATATTCCTGCCTGCCTTCAGAGTACAGCATGGCAGTTGAACCTAGAAAGAAAACCAAGCTTGCCCCTCTGTATCTATTCGGTTTCCGGGAAGTGGGCGGGCTAAAGGATCCTCCCCCAGCCTAAGGGGAGGACCCACAAGACCACAGAAGCCCACTGATTACGGGGGACAACTAATAAAAGAACAGGGACGGGAGTGTGGTCAGAGGGTCATAAGAAGGGAGCCTGACGGGGATACCGAGCAGAGAACCCCGGACAGCGCCCACTGCTCCTCGAAGGCGTCAAGGGAGCCAGTGGAAGCCGCCCAGAGGAACTCCACCCAGATACGTGAACGGACCATGGACCGGAAACAAGCCCCACAGTCACCGGAGTCTCCATCGGCCAACTTCCTCTCCCTGGTCGTGTAGATGGCTTTTTTAGCCAGGCTGAGGAGGAGGTTGACCAGGAGGTCCCGAGACTTCGTGGGGCCACTGGATAAGGAGTGCGTAGAGAAGGAGGTGAGGGGAAAAGTGCAGCCAAAAACGCAACAGGAGATTAGTGAGGAGCCGGTATAGGGGCTGCAGCCTGGCGCACTCTAAGTAAATGTGCGCCAGGGTCTCCCTCATGCCGCAGAAGGGGGCAGGTGTCTGGGACAGGGGTAAACCGCGCCAAATACACGCCCGTGCTCACGGGCCCATGTAGGAGCCACCAACTGATATCCCCGGCGGGCCTCGGGACCAGGGTGGAGTATAGGCTGGCCCACCGGGGCTCCTCACCCTCCAGAGGTGGCAGGAGGTCCCGCCACTTGGTGTCGGGGCGGGACACGAGGGTGAGGAAATGAAAGGTATGGAGCACGAGCGTGTAGAGTTGTTTCCGTGGCGCGGTTTGAAAACGGACCGGTTGCAGATAGTGCAGCCGGCTTGCAGAGAAGGGGCGAGGGGGCCGGTTGGGCCTACGGGGCAGGGGCCGGATGAAAAGGTCAGGAGGGCCCGGTGTGGGGGGTCTTGCCCCTCTGTAGCGGGGTGGTTACCCCGCTCCTGCCTTGAAGGGCTTAAAAAAGCCCTGGGAGAGGGCTGTGGCGGGGGAAAAGCTGGGCTGGTTGGGAAAGTAGCCAGTGCAATCAGAGCCTAGCTGGCACTTATAAGAAGGCAGTGGGCGAGAAGGATGGTCAGTTGGTCTCTCGCTTCCAGAGAGAGAAGGACCTGGCTGCCTGGGAAGCTGAGGAGGATACCTAGGGTGGAGCAGTGCTGGGGGAAGGGCAGAGGGAGCTTGGGAGCTCCAGCCTAGCAAGGCCCCAGGCTGCAGGCCGAGTTAAGGTCCCACAAGGGTACTAGGGCTGCAGAGGGGCAGCCCAGGAATAGGGAGAGGCAGCTGGTCCAACCCCCTTGCTGATGTGTGGTTAACAAACTGCCGTCTGCCCCAGTGTGTGGGGGCTAAATGGAGACTGGCAGTAACCACTGAGGCAAGGTGGGGATAGTGGGTTGGGGGTTCCCCTGGGAGGGGAGACCCAGAATGAGGGGGCAGAATCCCTGGGCAGAGGGGTCGGGAAGGACACGGGGCCAGCAGCAGGCGAGACGCTGGCCTGCAGAGGGTGCTCCAGGCTGGAAAGAGCTAATTCCCTGGATGACCAGCTGGAGGCGCCATGCTGGTGAGTCATCGCCCCGCGACACCCTCTCATAGAATCTGTGGGTGTAGGTTGTTGTGTCTTGTGCAGTTGGAAGCTGGGTCCCTCATTTATGATCCCATTGCGGGAGGGTTTGCCTCAATCCTTCTCCCTGTTAGCACAAACTCTGGTGAGGAGATGCAGACTCCCCTCATCCTTCAGGGAGATGAGTGCCTAAATTCCCTTTTGATGAGCCAGAAGAAGTCCAACTCTAAGATGTCTGAGCCCATGCTCATGATCCCAATCTTACTGAGTGCAGAGCAGATTTCCTGTCTCTCTCTTGATTCATTAAGAAGACCGTGAAAGTTGGGCGACCCTGAAGAGCCAGATAGTAAGCCAGAACAGTGCAGTAAGGGGGCAGAACACTTTGCATTCTTTCAGAGCTGCATCAGCCCTTAAGCCTATTCCCTCTAGCGGAATGCTCTCTGTAGTTTTACAGTGTGGAAACTTCGTCCCCTGATAGGTTCAGATCCCTTTACTCTCCTCAGAATCTTGGTTCTGCATAAGGGTAGAACAATGTGATCCTACTGCCTGGGCTCTGTCCTCCTCAGGGCTGTCTTCACAAATATAGTGATCGTCAGGAAGCCAGCTCCTAGAGACCAACAATATCAGAGTCCTATCGTGGTACGGTGCTGTATATGTGGCAGTCCTAGCCCCAAATAACTTTCAGTCTTAAAGACAAGACATAATATGAGAGAAATCAGTGAGGCAGGGTGGCTGCTGTGGGAAACAAGGTAATAAAAAATATAGGATATTTCCAATTTTTAGTCAACCCTATCGGGGGCACATTGTAAAGGAGGGAAGTAAAAGTAATTAGCATCCAGTAGTGCTCTGCTCCTCTAAACTCTTAAGGAAGAACAGTCATCAGACTCTTTCCAAGGGAAAATCTATGCCCAAAACACTGGAGCCTGCACCCACAGCCTCCACCCATAGATTGCAGTGCAACCACATCACCTCCGTTACTGCCTCAGAAAAAACAGAGGAGGATATTTATCTCAGCTCAGATACCAAGGAACAGGGAGAACACAATAAGGGAGCATTCCCTGTTACCCTACAACCCTTTCTGTTCTTATAACAGTGTGTCTCCCAGTCAATATTCTCAGATTGTGCGGCCGAAATGGGTTGTGCTCTGTAGTGGTCTACTTCAGGTTACATGCTAGCTTTGTAGGGCTGGAGACAGGTTTCCCACTGGGTAGAGGTAACAAAACTTTTAGTTGTAGGTTATCAACTCTAAAAGTGGAGCCATGGGATCTTCCTCAGGGAGCTCAATTAATGCCCCCAACCCCCAGAAGAAATCTCATGCCTTCTTCCTGCAGGCCTACTAAAGGAACCTTGCTTGGTGAGCTGCAGGGAAAGAGGACAGTTTCTGGAAGAAACCAATACACAGCTATGGAAGAGCAAACAGTGCTCCCCTCTCCTCCCTCCAATCTGAAGATTTCTCCAAGGAGTTCCTTCACTCTGAAGTGAATGGGAAGGAGAGGGAATGAAAGGAAAGGGGGCTACAAAAGGAGGTCCTCCCATTGCAGGCACTCCAAGAAAAGAGTCAATACCCTATTGGAAGCGGCTGTGTGAAGGAAGACAAACCATCTCTAATTCAGAGCAAGGAGGTTGGAACAAAATAGAGCAGTGGTTCTCAAAGTTACTTGATTGGGCCCCCCTTTGTGTCTGTAGTCACTTATGGCCCCTGCCCTCTCCGCAAGTAGATATACCACCACCCAGCTCTGAAGGGAGAGCAGAGAGCAGCGACTGCTGGCCAGGCACTCAGCTCTGAAGGCAGCACCATGCCAGCCGCAGCACTGAAGTAAGGGTGGCAATGTGAAAAATTATATTCATCAATGTCACTTTTCACAGCAGACTTAGCACCCCAGTGCCCCCTTAACCTTTGTGCTGCTGCAGGCACCTTGGGGCTGAGAGCTGGAGCCCCACCACCTCTAGGTGAGGGATTGGTGTCAGGGGGAAGGAGAGCCTGAACTTGGGCTTCCTCCTGATGAGAGAATTGGGCAGGAGTGAGTCTGGGCGACAGGGCTCTGGCTGTCCTCTTTATTCCCTCTGCCCATGTGTGCACGGCCCTTCTGCACAAGCTCTAGCTGCCTGGGGCTAACAGCCAGAGCTCTTAAAAAAAACAAAAAAAAACAAACAAAAAAAACAACACACACACACACACTCTCCTCTCTTGACACATTCCCATGCTTCTTTTAGGAGGCCTGCCCCATAGTTTGAGAAGTGCTGATAAAGAGAATATCTTAGTCCCCAAAAGGGGAAAGTCAGACAGACTCAGCAGTTCTTCCCTTCTCTTTCCCAAGAAGATCTCAGTCTAGGAAATGCATTCCTTTTCCTATGTGTTTCGGTTGCAAACATCTTCCTCAAGCTTAGATAGGCCTAAGGCTTGGAAGCCTTTCTCCACCCCGTCTAACTGAAGATTTCTCTGGTTGCAGTCTTTGTCTGCAGTGCCCTTGATGCATTTCAGAATTCAGGCAGTATAATGGGCTTCAGTACTGTGACTCACTGGCATAGGTGTTTGTTCAACTGGGAATTGGATGTGCAGGCTAAACTATTCCTTGCAGCCTCTGTCAATTCTGGTGGAAAAGTATTGGGATACCTGAAGAACAAGGTGGTGGGGGACTTGCCAGTTAAGGTTGTGAAGTTACTGATCCTCACTAGACATTATGGAAGAGAATACCAGTTTTTTGGCAGAACCTGTCAGGAAAATTCAAGATCAGAAAAAGAAACTTCTTCAGTGGAAGATGAAGGCTACTTTCCAAGTAGATCCACATGATCATTTAACCAGTCCATAAAGTTTCTTGCAGCCTAGTCTGGACTGAAGCCCTGAGAAGGTGGTAATCTTTTTCAATTTGTGGATTGTTCTCCACATTAAGCAAATGGATTTTAGAGATGGTTCAAAGGGGATATATTGTAAATCTAGCCAAGTCCCAGACACAGATTCATCCTGTCTCCATGATCACCCAATCCAGAAAAGAACTGAAACAAACCTGAAGCGATCTGTCATCTGTTGCCTAATGGAATGATATAGCCAGTGCCATTACTCTGTTCCATTCCTGGTTTCAGAGAAATCTGACTGGAACAGATCAGTCCTCAGATTCTATTTCTAATTCTAACTCTGCTGCCATTAATTCTCTTGGTGGCCTTGGGAAAGTCTTTTTTTTTCTTCTAAGTTTCTCGATCTAAAAATTGTGGACAACACTTGTTATCCATCTCTCAGTTTTGGGAGGCTTCATTAGTTAATGTTTGTGGTATGCTTTGAAAATGGTAGGTAAAGTGAAATATAATGCTAAGTATTAAAAACCTATAACTGAATAATTTAATTTTGGTCTGAATCATTCCATTCTGTGGTAAAATCCTCAGAAGGAGAATGAAGGATCAAAGAAAATTGTTGTTAATCTCATCATTGTCAATGAATGGTTTCCTCAGAGGGGAGGACTTTGAATCCCATGTTCCCATGGGAAGTAAGCTCCAGACATACAGAGGGAGCTGGTCCTCTGCAGAGCTCTCAGGTGCTCTCTAACTCCCCCTCTCTCTTGCTGTCCAGGTTCTTTGAGCCATGCTGCCATAATTCCTCTGTTTGTGCCCACACAATATCCAGGTTTTTCATTCAGAGGTTTGTGCATGGAGTGTGATATACTGCTGCGGTCTGGCTTGTTCTGAGAGAAACATGCCGTGCAAAGCATCAACTCTCCCTGCCACCACTGTGCCTCTCTCCAAATTTTTTAGAACTCCCAACAGCACGGTGATGGAGAGGCTGGGCTTTCACTGGTGCAGAAGAAAGGATGTAGTACGCCACACTTACTGCATTACCCTCCTTTCTCCTGCTTTTTTTCCCCCACTTATTTTATTTGCTTTCCTCACCTCCATAGGTCGTAGACTCCTATGGCTGTAAATTATGCAGTAATAATTGGCCAGGCAAATCCATTGAATTCCACTTGAGAGTCACTCTGATTTTTTCAGTAAAAAGGTCAAATTGTTTCCTTTCACCAGCACCACGAGCCAGTTTCAGACAAAAATGTGAGAAGTGGCACAGTTCCAGGATCCAACAGAAACTTGAAATGCATCTGCTGCTGAAATCTCTGGCTTTTCTTCTTATAACCTAATTATTACTATCTTTTAAAAGAAGTACAGACATAGCTGCTCTGCATGATTTATTAATATGATACAATTTATGACTTTCCTTTTGACATGGTGAGTTATCACTTTGTTTCCTCATGGGGAAATAAAAACAGTGAAACCTGTACAAGAGATCACTCTAATAAGGCAACTACTGTCTTAAAAGACCTCCCCAAGGTATCCTCAAAGGAAGAGTACTGTTGTGCTCCACATTGATTGAGAGACTACCTCTCTTAAGCAACTACATTTTGGTTTGTTCAGTGAATAGTCACTGAAAGGGGAAGGGTGTTGCTGTACACATGTCAAGTTTTTGTTGAAAATCTCGTACAACCTTAATGAACCATAACTATAATTTAAAAGGCATCTTATACTAATCATGTTGGTGCTGATCATATATAAGTGAAACTATTTGTTTTCTGTAGCATCTGTGAACCAATATGCAATTGATTAGGGTTCAGCCCTGAAAGAGTCAAGATTATAAAGTAATGCAGATTTACATAAAGCTTCTTGTAGTGTAATAGAGAAGTGCCATCATTTTTTTTATGCTTCTCACTCCAACTCTTTTCTTCACATCAGAAAGCAACTTAACAAGGCAGCCTATAAAGGCAATATTTTGAGTCCTGATAAGCAGTGGATTGTTGCCCTTTGTCTTAAATTGCCTGACTCTTGTGATTTTTTTTTTTTAAATTGGAACCATTATAGATTCTCAGATATAACTACGGAGAGCACATTACAAAGCTTATAAATAAAATAATGGCCATGTTTTTAATATATGTTCAGTGGTCTTTAAGATAAATTCCTTTTTAATAGCTGCTAAGACAGAAAGACACACAAAAACTGATTTCATTGATAGTAAGGAACAGAAAGGAAATTGAATGATTCTATGGAAATTCATAGAAAGGAAATTCTGTGATTCTAAGGAACAGAATGGAAATTGCACATGTACTAAAAATGGAATTGAGAAGTATTGTTCAAGTTCACTTGATAACCATTGTTGGATTTACCTGATTCCACATTGAGGAGAATTGAGTCTTATAGACTGGTTCTCGTGAGAGAATGAAGCCTAGAAGCTACTGAGATTTGGAATTTGTCGGAAATTGTAAGCTGGAGACATAGCTTTCAGCTATTTGGCTTTGTGATTTTTGGAGTGGGTTTTCACAGTCATTTTTTTTGAAGTCTGCCATCCAAAAATAGCACAAGGCAATTTAAGAACTTTACAGCATTTTAAAAAAATGAACCAAATTCAACCTTGTGGAAAGTGCAACTATGTTGGCTTCAGTGGAGTTATTGCTGCAGTGCTAGTGGTGAATTTGGACCTTTATTCCTACTGGCCACATACTCTAAGAAACCTTATATCAGAGCACGTTGATGAGATCCTGAAGGTCACTGTTTCTGGATTTAGATGTATAGATTTTCCAGACTATCTTAAAAGTCAACGTGTGGAGCCAGAGTAAACAACATTTGTGAAGGAGATCAATACAAATAGTAGTGGGGTTGGAATCCATAGACTTAGTAGTGTCTGTGGCCAACTGCATGTCCCCATCATTCAGGGTTTATAACTGTGGGATCTGTAACCTGTGAGAGTCCAGGGGCTGTAACCTTCCCAATACCAGGCCTGCCCAGCAATCACCACCTCTACACTCTAAAGAAATCAATTTCAGAATTCCGTTGTCTGACCTTTCCCACTTGATAGCCCTGCTGGGTAGCAGAATCATAGTGGGTCTGTTGTGTTTTGGTCTCTTGTGGCTGTAGGGGGGTCAAAAAAAGTTCACTCATCTACTACAATAGGCTTAAGGGTGTATGAGATTTGTTTCAGAAAATTATATTCATTTTTTTTTAAATCAAAAACTATAATGTAGCCAAATAATATAATCCAGTACATGCCACATATTCTGTCTGTATTTATTTTTTTCCTTTCCAGGACAGGCATAGAGTAACTTGTATGTAAGAAAGTGACTGTTTAGTTCTCTCATCAGTTATGGATCCAGTATAGATACAGCTCTCTATAGATTAATTTTAATTGTGTTTATGCTGACTTTGAGTGTATGTTTGGAGAGGGGAAAGGGGTTAAATAATTAATCACTTGAGATTTGATTTTATTTGGACTCATTATAAATACTTTCATGGCCTTCTTTGATTTTGGTTGTGAAAGTAGAAGGTTGACAGTGGATTGATATCAGGCAAGTATATTACTAAAGATTTCTAGCATTTTTTGCTGTAGACATTATATTTGAAGAACCTAGTGTAATGGAAAGTAAATTTACTTCCCAGCGACATTTGCTTCATCAGTGCTGGCACTGACACTTTTCATGGCTGTCTCAGCTGTTAAGTCAAGGCTTGAATGAGTCATAGTGGCTAGACCTTTTCTCTCTTCCATAGTGATGGTGCCTACATCTCATCGTAGAGGCATATTTAATACTGCAGTCTAGGGAATCCCTTACTGTGACTCCTGTACCTAGTCTATAGATTAAAAACAGGACTTATTTTTCTAGTATCTTTTGTTTTTTCTTTTTTCACAAATTCATCTAATTTGTATTTGCTCTCTGCTTTCTGCATTCGTAGATAAAAATAGCATGAGGTGGCCTAGAAGCAAAGTTAAATTTAGGCTAAGTCTACACTGCTGTGTGGTTTGGACTATGGGAGTATGAATAGCGGTGTGCACCAAAGTGCTATGATGTAAATCCCCTGTGTGGATGCTGCAGGCGCAAACTGAAAGTTGGGTATGTTAATACAAACTAGGAACCTTTTTAGTTCGCGCCTTCAGCGCCCACATGGGGAAGTTACAGTGCAGCATTTTGGTACACGCTGCTGTTCATTCCCCCATTGTCCAAACTGCAGGGCAGTGTAGACAAGCCCCTAGTCTTAGTTCTATGATTTTGAACCAGTGGTCAATATGTGGGGTTATCATAACAAAAGTAGAACATTATGCGTTAAAAACTCAAAAAACTTACTGAAATTAGTTCAGAAGTTGTGTCTTATGTAGTAGTAGCAGTAGTAAAGTTAATTTACCCATATCTTGGACTTATATGTGCAAATTATGCTCTAAAACGCATCTGTGCAACTCCCATTGAAGTCAGGCCCACAAATTCCAACTACCTGAGGGCAGGTTTCGCACATCATGTATTGGGTTTACATCAAAGAGTGTGACTAATAATTTTAAGAGAATTCATATGCACAGCTTAGTTAAGGTTACAGTCTGTTTAGAGTACTGAAATACATTGATTAATTTTCATTCTCCTGTATGTCATTTTATGTGTTACAGCATTACATCACGTCTTCCTGGATGATAACGGTGTACCAGATGAAATATTAAGTAAATACCCTAATTTTAGGGCTAAATGTTCTGTTTTCTCAGATACTGTCTATCTGACTTTTACATTATATCAGTAGACAGGAAGGAGTCTTTGTATTTGGAAATTACTGGAGCCTTTGGTTCACAGATTATTTACGTAATTCCAGCACAGTGCATGTGGGTGGATTCTTAAGGAAGAAGATTAGCCACCAATCTAATCCAGATATTTTTAAGGGACAACAAACTTTTCAGTTGACCAGTTGAAAAGCATCAAAGATCTTCTCCTACAGCAAAGGTTTACAGGATTAATTTAAAAGTTGCTGCACTTATAGCATTTTTAAAAAAAAAATTTAAAACCCTGTTCAGAACATTATTTTGAATTTGAAATGTGTCGTCAGGAATTTGTGAGCTCAAATTAGCCTTAGTGGAAGTCAAGCCTTCTACATTGGGAACAAAATAATGAGTATATTAAATGCATATTTCTGTCCAGTCCTCTTAGTTAAATACTGAATCCCCCCCAATATTTAGTTTAAATAATGAAACACTTAAATTCGAAATGATTGTAGTCACGTGTATTAGTTAAAATTATTGGAGTTTATTAATACACTTTATTCAAGCATGGATTTGAAATTTTAAATGCTTTGAAAACTACAATACATTATCTACATCAATTGTAATGTAGAATAGGACCAATTAAGATATTTTAACACTGTGAATTTTAAAAACTTTGTTATTGACTAGAATCATTGTTATTTTAAAATATAAATATGTACTCACTGTGACTACCTCTCCCACCCACTGTAATCCACTTCTCCATTGTTCTAATTTGTAGCAGCTGTGGTGGAAACATTACCTATATTAATAATAAAAAAAATAAAAATAAAGGAAAAGGCAAAATAAATGAAACTCTTCTACCAGCTGATTACAGGTTTGGAAACCTTACTGGAAAAAAATAAGGCTTAAAGTTTTCCATTAATAAATATTAATAATTAATTAAGACAACCTGGTCTATAATTTTCAGAATATACCACTGGTACTATTAAATCAAGTTTACTAGGTGTTTTTCAGTTTGTATTCGCTGCTTCTGATCTCAGCGCCTCTTGTTAATTTCCTACCACTTGATGGTGTTAAATTGATGGTGATATAAACTAACTGTGGGAGGCATGGAAGATCAAGAACAGTAGAAAACTACAAAGAGCTAGTATGTGAAATTGTAAAGGAGAGGCAACAATTTAATTACAGTTTACACTGGCATTTTTTTTCATTAGACACCTCTCTGCACTTTCAGATCCAGATCACTGGGCTGCCACTTTTGCGCTCACAAGATTGGGCAGCAGCGTTAATGAAATGGCTGTCCAAAAGAATTATTTCTGTCTGAGATCCCAAATCATGAGCAGAATGTATGTATGGACTTACTGATTCCAGATAAATTTGTTTTATATGTGAATTTGAAGGACACTGTACCTGTCAAAACCCAAGTTCATGGTTCTATCTACCACAGAATGGCTGATGGCCTCAGTAACAGTTAAAATAATGTAAAAAACCCTGCATCCCTTAAATAGCTTTTGTGATGGTATCGACTGTTTTGTGGAAAATACAGAATCCAGAACGTAATTTAGTGGGAACTGGGGAAAAGGGGAAGTGGAACTAATTTTTTGTGCACGAGGGCTTATAACTTCGTAAACAGGCTTCATATACTGCTACAGTTAAACAGTTCTCTCCACACTCAACATGTAGACTTTGTTACTAACACATTTGTGCTGAGTAGAATACACCACAGGTTCTGTAGCACAGTTGTCTTTAGTAATCCCCGTCAACACAGGCATTGAAACTGTTCGTTACTGCCATGTTCTTAAACAGCTGTCAAATGTGGTTCTGGCCGACAGCCACCTTCGAACGTTGTTGTAGCTAACACAGAAGTGCTTCCAGTATAGAGAGTGACAAAAACTCACTCTTTTCCTGATTGATCACAATCTAACCAATCAGAAGAGGATATATCAGGGAGAGGTCCTGTGTTACTGAGATGCAAAGATACTCCTTTCAGAAAAAGTGCCAATGAGACCTAAGCATATGGATGAAGTTAGGTACATGCTTAAGTGCTTTCCTAAAAAAGGATGGACTTACATGCTTTCTTGAATCTAGGTTGAAGATCCTGTTTATGGTTGTCACTCATTTAAGATAACACACACACTATTAGCTGTAGCCATGCTACAAGATCTTTTCCAGAAACCAATATAGAAAACTTATGCTATTTTCAGAGATGTTTTCTTATTGTCAACAGAAAAAAGAGATGGTCGACCCGCATTGCAAAATATAAATATGAATTTTAAAATAAAATAAATGGGCTTTGCAGAATTTTATTTTTATTTTTTTTATAATTTTGACTGATAGTAGCCATTTTTAAACTTCTTTTTAGATTATCAAATAAAATTTTCACAGTTGTTGGAAAATTTGGGAATGTCAGACAATAATTATTTAATGACAAGACATTGAGATTCAATAATTTAAAACTTTATAACTGTTAAAACACAAATTGTCAGCATCACATGTCAAAATAAATCAAACTAATAAATTCTCAAGCAGCATTTTCTCACATTGTCTATCTGTAAATTTTGGTTATCATTGATGGAAATATTTGTTGGTTTGTGTGTGTATGGTGAAATAGACATTTACTGATAAAAATCTAATCCTTCCAAGCATAAAAATAAATTCAGCATGATACAGGAAACTATTTAGGAGAGATCCTGAAAGGGGGGGTATTTCACTAAAGCCTATAATTTCTTCCCAGGAATTCTAGTTTGACAGGATGGGAACTCTACTCAAATTCTGATGGCAAAAAGTGCAAACTGTAATTTTTCTATGTCTATATTAGTGTGAAAATAAATATTTCAAGTATTGCTTAAAAAAAATCCACAGCAATATTTAGTCTGTGTTTAATTCTTCCCCCTCCCCAGTCACTGTGCAGGTTTTACTCATCCTTGACAGAACCCTTTCATTTTCCTAGAACCATAACAATTAAAAATGGAAAAGGCCTAGATTGAGGTCATCGAGTGCATCCTCCCCACCAATGAAAGATTTTTCACCAGATTGTCTACCCTTGTTTTCCTGAAGTTACTCATTGTAATCACCAGCTTTTTGTCAGAGGAAAACTAAATGAGGGCTCCTTTTGGAGTCTGTTAAGGCACTTTACTTGGCTAGAGCACTGTCACTTGGCTACAAGATCAGCCTAGCTTTGTCTCAGTTCTGTTGTGAGGCCTTGTATTGAATGCATCATGGTACATAAAAAGAATGATTAACAAGGAGCATTTGGCAGATATGTTGTTGTTTGTATTGCCCTTGCATATTTAACATAGTGTCAATCTACTCTAAACCTTTACTTAGAGGTAATGATAACCTGTTATGTTCTCTTAGCTAATCAGTTTCCACTAGTTCATATGAATAATTGTAAAACCATATGTGTCTCCTATTAATGGCTTTTTCTCATGTAACAATTAATATGGTAGAATTTAAGTGAATTACAGGGCTTCTCCACATTGAAAAGACTGTACACCAATTATGTGAATTTTAAATCAATTTTATTATTTGTATTTTTTTAACTAAATTTTGATGCAGCATTGCCCTGTAGAAAGTGCATCTGGTGTAGGTTGAAGCCAGATGATACAGACAACTATCCTAGGTAATGAACTGTGAAATTGGATTGTATTTTGTGGCCAACAGACACTTACTTATTCGCCCCCTCCCATTTTTTAAAAAACTTCATCTGTGGTGATGAAAATAGACTTGACATTTTTATAACTTTGTGTGCTACTTATTTCATAGTGTGTGCTTCTTTGGAAGACTGTTAATGTCACATGTCTAGCAATACTATAGTGCTGACCTTGTCTAATTTACATCGCAGTAAAATTAAAGTGGTTTGTCTCCGCTGTGTCTTTTACATTGAGAAAGCTCATGTGTGTTAGTTACTCCATGATAAAAGCACATCTTTTTTAACCACTGAAGACAAGGCCAAAAATTGCATTGACTATTTTTTCCCCATCCACTTTGGATTTGAAATGTCATTTTTCAGGGACATCATCACTCCTCAGACTCTTTCAGAGTTGCTTCTTCACTGCTCACTCCCATTTAGTATAAGTTGAGGAATATTTTCACCTCAAATTTGTTATCCTTTTATTTTTCCAGTGTGACTTTTCCAGAGTCATTCTCATTTTGTTGTTTTCTGCCATTTGTGTTATTCCCCTGTCCTCTGTTTGAAATTCTTTCCAATTTAGTATACTTTGTGAATTTCATTTCTGTTGATGTAAGGGCTTGTCTACACAAACACTTAGGCCACGTCTACACTACTTGATTAATTCGAATTTGTTTAAACTGGTTTTATAAAACCGATTTTATAAAATCGATTTAGTGTGTCCACACTAGGATCCTTAATTCGAATTTGTGTGTCCATGGTCCAAGGCTAGCATCGATTTCAGGAGCGGTGCACTGTGGGTAGCTGTTCCACAGCTATCCCATAGTTCCCACTTCCTGGTTGAGAGCCCAGTGCCTGATGGGGCAAAAAACATTGTCCCGGGTGGTGCTGGGTACAGCCTCACCCCTCCTTTTGTGAAAGCAGCAGCCAACATTTCGCACCTTTTCCTGGGTGAAGAGAGCAAACGCCATGCACGAGCAAGCATGGACCCTGCTGAGACCAGTAACGCAATCGTGCAAGTTGTAAACACCTCGCGCACGATCGTGCTGTCTATGTGAGCCATGAACGGCAATTCAGGAGAGGGAGGAGGAGGGAGGAGGCGCGTACGACAGCGCACCGACGAGAGCGATGACGACATGGAGACTGATTCTCCCTAACCGTGGACCCAGCATTTTGGAGATACTGCTGGTAATGGGCAGCTTCTACCCATTGAACGCCGATTTTGGGCACGGAAACAAGCACGACTGGTGGGACGCATAGTTTGCAAGGTGCTGGACGTTCCCAGTGGCTGCACAAACGTTTTTGCTGTGTAAGAGCCTTCTTTGAACTTTGTACTTGCTATTCCCTCCTGAACAAAAATGCCATAATCTAAGTGAGAGCAGCCCTCAACAGTGGAGGGAAGCGAGTGGCATAGCCCTCTGGAAGGGCTTGCAACTCAGCAGCTACGGTTTCAGTTGGGAATCAATTTGGGTGGGAAATCTACTGTAGGGGGCTGCTGTGAGGCCAAGTAGCCAAGCATCGTTAAGCTTGCTGCCTACGAAGTTTGTGACTTGCTGCAATGGGATTCCTAACTGTGGAGGGGCCATGATGGACCCATATCTATCTTGGCCCCAGGAGCACCGGGCACCGTACGTAACCGCAAGGGTACTTTTCCTGGTGCTGAAGCACTGGGTTGGATCCAAAGGCCGTTTCACAGCTACGTGGGATGGCCAGGAAGGGTTTCAGACGCTCGCGTCTCAGAAAAATCTCTTTAAACGGCTGCAGCAAGGAATTACTTCCAGACAAGAATAACAAGTTGGCGAGTTGAGAGGCTGTCGTATTTCCTGGGTTGACCCAGCCTACTCTTGATGCATGGCCATAGCCATACAAGCAGCTTGGACAGTGGTCCAGGAGCTGTTTTACTACAAGCTGAGCAAGTGCGATAGGTAGGTAGAGTGTGGCATTCTGGCCAGTTTAAGGGTCGCTTCTGATCTTACTTATCCTCAGCCTGAGCCACCAATGTCAACCTTGTTATTGACTGCTTGCTGGGTGCTCCACAATCTCTGTGAAGTAAGGGGAGACCTTCTGCAGAGTGAGAGGCTGTAGGCAATCACCTGGCCGCTGACTATGACAAGCCAGAAACCAGGGTGATTAGAAGCAGCACCAACAGGGGGCACCGCGTCGCGGTCATCCAGAGAGCCTTGCAAAAGTAGTTCTCCAACGGGCCAGGTTGGTCGCTGGACCTGCACGGCTCTCGTTCTCCTTGATGAACTACCCGCCTCTATTGGGATCCCTTAAGCAACCCACCCTCCCCTTTACTTACAGCTTGCTGAAGGAATAAAGTGCAGGTATTTATAAATCATAAAATATTATCTGATAATAAAGTCTTATGGTATATAGCTAAGAAGCTGAGAAATTCTTTCTTAAAAGTTCAAGCTGTAAGAAATCACCCCTCCTTTTGGGTGTATTTCTTGATTAAAAAAGTAATTAAAAAGAGCACAGGATTAATACATAGGATATGACCGGCATAGAGGAGATGTGGTGTGGCAGGAGGATCGAGGAAACGACAAGCCCATTAAGCACCATTTCAGTTCTGTCCGCCTTTTGGTTGGCTGCTCATGGGGGAGGGTGGGCTGGTGCAGAATTTCCCCCCGCGGTTCTGAACCGTCTGGGTGGAGGGGATTGGAAGTTGGGTACTTTGGGGGGAGCTAAACATGGGCTGCGTGGCTCTGTACCTGCTGCTGTTCCTGAACTCCGCATGCGCCCTTGAGGATCTCAGTTTGATACGCAGCAGCTCCGCGTGTCATCACGCCACGCTGATCTTCGGCTGTTCTTGCGCACTTCTCTTCTTCTGCGCCACCTGTCATCTCGAGCGTCTATCCTATTCGTCGCGAGGTCGGCTCCTATCCTCCCGGTCACTGGCTCTCTGTATTTGCTATTCACTTCTTCCATCATTTCTGATGAGCTTGTCACTGGGGTTCTTCCGGAGATTTTGAAAACATTTCATTCTCGTTTCTTTCTCTACCGCCCTTATCTTAGCTAGCTTACCGGATGGGGTACCAGGAAGACAGTGTGCAGGTGGGGAGAAAACAGGGCGAGAAAGTATCGTAAAGTACATTTTACAGGAACAATGTTGTAGTCTCACAGTGGATTAAATATGACCTTACTGCACATGTGATTTCATACAAGGTCGTATTTGTGTCATCTTTATATGATTGCCTGTGGCCCTGGTGTCTCGGACCTGCAACGCGGTCCGGTCTGCTCATATTCAGCTTCCATGCGGCCATGGTAAGGCTTTACGTTTACTTCTCAGGGTTTATTCCACAGTGACTATTCATGCCTCGGTCTTGTTGAAGGGAACAGTAACCCAACCCGTTTTCCCTCTCCCACATGCATGGTCTGCTATCAGGGTAGCTAATTGTTATGATCTTCTCTTCTTTTCGTCCCCCCCCCAACGCATGGTGCTTAGCTGGAAGTCCCTGCTCGGCAAACCGAAAAGTCCAGCGACCTTACTCCCTCCCACAGTCAGTACGGCAAGCATGAGTAGCAGTTGCAGCACAGTAGGAAGCGCCATGTTTGCTCCCCTAATAAAATCTCAATTTTCCACCAGTGTACAATGCAATGATTCACTCTGGTGGATAACAGCGGGGAAGATGAGACGTATGTTTCTTGACTGCGGCGAGTGATGGTCCAGGCGCTTCAGCGCTGTGCTTTGTGAAAGCAGATTCCGTTAATTGTGCATGCCTGGGAGGGGCGAAGTCTCTACATGGCTGGGACCAGTAGGCGGCCTGCCCCGAATACTGAAAAGCTTTTTGATACTCATATCGATTCATGGGACTTCTGGGAGGATTTTCACTCCATCCCGAGATTGGTTAACGAACTTTTCCTGTAACTTTCTAGCTGCGAATGATGACAACCTGCTTGACAATCCCTGCTTGCAATTATCATTAAAAAACGCTTGTTTTACCTGTTTTAAATTTGCGAAATGTACTCACCAAGGTCCCTTCCATGGCTTCCTGGTCTGGATAGTGGCTTGGGGGGCTGGGATGGTTTTCAGGGGTCCAAAAGTCTGGCTGCTGTGGGTAATGAGAGTGTTTGATATCAGCAATCTTCTTTCTCTTCGTTTCTCATCTTATCCATTCAGCAGAATCTTCAGCCATGGGTTGTATCGCAGCCACGGCTTGAAATCACGGCAGCGGTGGGGTATGGTTGGACAGCCCCCAATTGCATGCAGCCCTCAGCAAGAAGCGATGTTTTCGACTGCTCCAGACCTTCGTTTGCCTCTCTGGTTTCTGGTATGCCTGCCTAGCTCTTTCAACTTTTATGTTGCACTGTACTGAGGTCTCTCCTGTTGTCCTTTTGGCAATCATGGACTTTGAAATTCTTTCAACTATTTTCTCATTTCGTTTGTGACAAATGGAGTTCTGGTGCGATGTTCCTTCCCCACGATAGCGTAAGATTCCATACCTCTTGTGTTGGTCAGGGGGTGCTCTTTTTTTATTTCAGGAGACTATTGTTACTGTTTGATGAGCCTGCGTGGTACTGTGCTGATCAGAGCTCCACGCTGGCCAACAGGGAATTGATTCAAGTCACGGGGCTTTTCCTGTTTACCTGGCCAGTGCATCGGAGTTCTGACTGCTGTCCAGAGCGGTCAGTGGTGCTCTGTGGGATACCTCCCGGAGGCCAGTAACTTCGATTTCCGTCCACAGTACCATAATTCCGATTTAGTAAAATCGATTTTGGGGTTACTCCTGTGGTTTTGATGGAGTACAGAAATCGATTTAAAGAGCCCTTTAAATCGATTTACAGGGCGGTGTAGTGTGGACGGGTGCAGCGTTAAATCGATTTAACAGCGTAGTGTAGACCAGGCCTTAGTCTCCAGCAAGTGAATCTACCCCTTACTAGCTTGCCGTGCACTAGTTGTCCATGTGAACTCTGTAAATTAACAGTTAGTTATTGTGCTTTGATTTAGTCCTATTTGCATGACTAGATTGAAGTGAATTAACGAGCTGTTTTTGCGCATCGTAGTCCATACAGATAATTGATCTGTGGCAGGCTAGTGTGGAGTAAATTCAGACCCCAGCTTGGGTAGACAAGGCCTTATATAAGACCTATCCTAATGCCAGTCCTGTGATACCCTGCTGCTCACTTCATTCCAGCTGTAAACAAAGTTCTTCCTCCCATTCTGCTCTGTATCCATAGGAAATCAACAATGTGGATTTCTACTGTACATTCCTCAATTAAAAATTTCACTATTGCTAGTTGAAGTTCTTGATGTGCAGAATATGCACTAGAGATCTACTATGTGGATCAGAGAGAACTTTGCCCTGTATATCTACTTGTTAAAAATAGGCTTTGTCTCCATAAGCATCTGTTTAAAATGTCTTATTGTTGTACTATTACTAGCGCAGCTTCATTTGTGCTGGCAACAGCTGGAGCTCAGAGCAGGTTTAGAAGACGTGATTAAAATGCTAGTGACTCAGTCTACACCAGCACTCCCGGCATTGCTATGTCTGGTGGACCTGCACTGGTGCCAGTGCAATTTAAGGATGTATTAAGAAAAATACTAGTATACACAAAGCCATAATTTATACATACTCCTAATCTGAATCTACTGTCAATACAGACAAGCAATAGTTTTTGTTGTTGTTTTTTTTTTAAGTGCATGGAATGAATCAACAGGACATCCCTATGTTATAAATTATATAATTAGAGCAGTCAGACCTCAATCTGTTAGATGAGGTAAGTACTGTATTTAGAATAAACAAAATTTCTTAATGTTTTGTGATACAGCATGGCCAGAGGGCAGCATAAGAGTGTTAGCAGGGGGCCTTATTCCCTGCCAAGGGAGGAAGGTTGGCTTTAGATTAACTAAAACAGCTGTGGCCAATTAGAGCACCTGACTCCACTTAGAGCACCTGACTCCAGTTAGAGCACCTGACTCCAGTCATGGGATATAAACTCCTGCTTCAGTCAGACAGGGTGTGGTATTTGGAGGAGAAAGGTTGGATTGGAGCAGATTGCAGAAGAGAAGAGTTTGTCCAGAGAGAAATAGAAGGTTTGGAGGAGTGCTGCGGTGGATTGGGAAGCCCAACAGAAACCCTAGGTAAGGGGCACCAGGCTTGTATAGAAGAGAGGAAAGAAGCCCTTCACAAGCTGAAGGGTATGAGAGGGAAGTAACCCAGGGGAAGAAACCGCTAGTCAAGTGGTTCACCACAACCCCAGGGCCCCTGGGTTGGGACCTGGAGTAGAGGGCGGGCCCAGGTCCCTCCCTCTCCACTCCCCTCCTCCAAGGACACTAGGGGAGTGATTAAGAACTGGTTCAGAGGCAAGCAATATCGCCCTGAACCTACCCCAGAGAAGAGAAAGCGCGAGACCCAGCAGAACAGTACCAGCAATTTGCCACAGTTTTTATATCTCATGACTTGCACTGTTTGTTACGCACACTCTTGCATTGTTTGACTTGAAGCTGTTGCTTCCTTACTGGTTGGTTGTATATTGAATTTTGATGAACCCACAAAACTGAATCTCTTAAAGCAATACTTTTGAACTGTAGAATATTTATAATCTATGCTATCATTGGTAGATAATCTTTCTTTAGGCAATGCCTGTTGTCAAATGAGTAAGTTCCTTCTGGTTTCCTCCTGGCTTGTCATAGGAAGTCACATTTAATTGATTATGTGACTGTGTGGTAAGTGAGACAACCTCAGGAAATCCTGTGGCTAAAAGACTGGATATGTGCCTTTTTATTTTTATTATAAAAATATAGTGATTGAAAAATATTGCATTTGATTTAAGACTGAAGGACATTAAAAAGCACTATACAATATCAATAAAGCACACATTGAATAGATTAAGAGCTGTCTGACTGATCTCAAAAAGTGGTTGCCAGTGGGAAATCCTCATTGAATGGAGTATTTCTAGTGGGGTTCTCTGAGATTGGTGCTAGACTTGATGCTGTTCAACATTTTCATTAATCATCTGGAAGTAAATATAAAATCTCTACTGATAAATTCTGTAGATAACCCAAAGATTGACTGAGTGGTAACTAATAACAAGGACAGAGCAGTCATACAAAGTGATCTGGATCACTTGGTATGCTGGGATCATTCAGAGAAAATGTGTTTTAATACAGTCAAATGCAAAGTTTTGCATCCAGGAATAAGAAATGCAGGTGATGCCTACAGAATGGGGAACTTGTACAGCAGTGACCTGGGCCCTCAGCGTTGGGGCAAAGTCTATGGCCTCGACTCAAAGTAGGAAACTGGGATCATACTTTAAACATAATACAACACACACTAAATTGTCTGAATGTTACGAAATATTTTCCACATTGAAATAACGTCGAAGAAATTAACTAGTATACTTGGGAAACATAAAATGGAACTAAGTCTTGCAAGATGGACAAAACTCAGTCCATTGGTTGCCTCAGCTTCTGTAATTTGACTGGATGGTTTCTCTTGCTTAGCCTTAAGGAAAATCCTGGCTTCCTCAGGTGACTGAAAGAAGTAAGTATTATCTGCAGAATCCAAATGTGGTCTTGGTGGATACAGAACTACCACAGTGACACCTAATAGATGGGTAATTTTCTTGACTTATGCAAAACTCTTTCTTCATTTTAGCAGTGAGAGAAAGTGATCTGGGTATATCCCAATATGGGGCCCTTCATATTCAAGTTTTGTTAGTCTGATTGCTCTTAAACATTTATTAATTTGACTACAGTTTGTGCACACATAATTAGAATTGTTCTAGAGTCAATTGGAAGTAGATCTTTTACCTTAAGGACACTCCATCTAGTTTAATTGCTGCTAAAATACAAGGGCTAATAAGTCATGTTTCATACTTTACAACACAAACATTTGCAGGGTTCCCAGGAACACTGACCAGTCAAAAGTTAATAGCTCTCATTTTATTCTCTTCAGTGTCGTTGTTTTTCAAGTCTTAGTCTATGCCATGAAACTTCTAAAGATTACATCTTGCCCTGAAGCTTTACTTTCAAGATATGTTACTGAAGTTTCCATTTCTAGTAACTTAAATATTTTCCACTTTGCTTTAACAGTATTAAGAGTCCATTTCCCTTCAATCATTTTTATGCATTTTGTTAAACTCCTGATGCTTGTAGTTTTCAGATCCCACAATTTTGCTTCCTACTCAGGGTCCACTTTCCTGCTGCTTTGGTGGACAGTGCCACCATTTTGAGGCTTCAATCCCTGTTGTCTAAAGAAATTTTCCATGGGAATTGAAGGCTTTTTTTGTTTGTATGTTTGTTTATACTTTCAGCTGCTTCAGTGGAAGTTCTATTGAAAAGCCATTTTGCTAAGATGAACAAACCAAGGAATAGATACAGACCGGCAAAGTGAAACAAAATGCATCTGCCTTCTTTCCTGCACATGCCTGTGCTCATGCATTATGTGGTGTATGTTTTTTAAACAAGGCATATTTTTTAATGAAGGATAAAATAGCTTTTAAGTATGTTGTTCCTAGCATTGTACTGTGCATATTTTTTTTTTTTTACTTTTCCTTGATTGCTGTTATTAAAGGAAATTATTGTGATGATTGGAAATGGGCTAAAGAAAATATGCTGCTGGTTCAGGAAAAGTGTCAGTCAAAATAAAGGGTAACAAGTGGCACTACTGTACCTGTCTTACCTTTCATTTAGTGTAAAGTTTCTCTCTCGCGCTCTCTCTCTCTTCCATTTAAATCTCTTCAAAATAAAATTCTCGGACAGCCAAGGACACTGACACATGATGAGGGGTATCTTAAAATCTTCTTTCCTAGTAATAAAGTCCACGGTACAAAATACATTAGAGCAAAGTGTACACAGCCTGAAAAAAGTGCTGTTGCAATATGTAAGGGCAGAATAACTTATTTATCCAAATTACAAACAAAATAATATTCCTTTAATTGTAATACTAACAGTACTTGCAATCTGCATTAAAGTAAGAATTCATATTTTAATAGTTCTCATGCCCAGGCACTGCAGGTTTTAAAATGAAAGTCATGAACTTAGAAATAACATAGATTAATTCAAGAGACTGCTAATATCTGAACATTCTGTGGGATGGCTTGAAGAAAGTGTTATCAGTGTTTCAAAATAGCTGTAAGTAGAAAAAAGTTATGGGTTTTATGATGTGGCTGTGTGGTTGGTTTTTTTTTTTAATCAGATTGCCAGAAAATGAATGAACACTTTACAAAAATCTTGTGTTTAAGATATGACTTCGCAGAAGACTGTTAATCAATTTAGTAATAAGAATTAAACTTCAGACCCTAAAGTTACCATTGTTTGTTACTGTCGTCCCTAGTAAATTGTGGAAAAGAGCGTGCTATTTGATAAGTGCTGAGAGTAGGTTCATGATTAGCAGTTATCTAACTTAGTGTTGTAACTCGTTGGGTAAACCAGATTGTTTGGCTCCTAGAAACCTTTGAACTTGGTCTGGCTTCATGACAGAAGGTCTGTCATAATGTCACATCTGATTTGATCTCTCTTATGCTATGTTGGCTATAAAATTCATGGAATTGGGGGGAAGGACAAGTGTTGAAATGAACAATTTTGATCATATGATTATCTCCAGGACAAGATAGCCATAACAGGCCCTATCCTGAAAGTTGTTGTTCACCAAGATGTCATTTTGAAGACCTTACGGAATAAGGCCCATTGCATGTTAATACTTTGCCTTACAACTTCTCTAATCAGAACTCACTCATGAATTTATTGTAGGGAAAAGATCAGGCTTACTAGTTTCTAGAGTACAAACGGAGCTTCTGCGGCTGCAAGTTCGAGTGCTTGTTCGCATCCATTCCACATTAGGTATGCACACATAGCAGCTCCCATCTGGTCGGCAGGGGAGCCCACTAGAGTGGCATTTCTATGCTGGTGCATATATACCCGTGCCGACCCAACCCCCCTTCAGTTCCTTCTTACCGTCTGTGATGTCGTTGGAAGAACTCTCTCTCGCTTGCGAGTGATCCCTTAGCACAGTTATAGCAGTTATCAGTAGTTAGCATTTCTTAATAGTAGATAGTTAAGCTTCCTTTGTTTTAGGTGTCTGGAAGTTTGTTTCCAGCACCAGCCCTGGGCTGCGGGGCATGCTGCAGGCCCAAGCGTTTAAGGCTTGGGCCACAAGCCTATGCCAATCAGTGAGCCCCACAACTCATGTCTCCGCTGTTTGGGGAAATCGCACCAGATTCAGCACTGCTAGATCTGTAAGGCTTCTAAGCCAAGAACCAAGAAAGAAAGAGACTGAGAGGGGCGGTGCGGCCCCAGGACATACACTGGTACCGGTGGCACCAGTGGCTCCGGCGCTCCAGGGCCTGTGGAGCCCCGGGCAAGTGGGTTGAGTGCAGAAGAAGGGCTGGAGGACATCCTAGAACAGCTCTCCATGCCAGACACCTTTGAGGCGGCAAAAGACCTCATAGAACTGTCGGTGGCGAGCCCCCTCCCTGGCAAGGAGAAGCCTCCGACACCATCACCAAGGGTGCCGTCCAGAGGCAAGCCGGCAATGGTGTGCCGCTTGAGGTCACCGCCCCAGCACCGCTCCTGGTGCTGGTACTGGTCGAGCTCAGCCTCCATGGACTCCCAGTTACCTTTGACTCAGCGGGACTCAATGGCACCGGAACCGAGCCAGCATACGGCACTGGCTCCGCCGGCGCACCACTCCCCAGACCCATCACTAAGCTGGCACCGAGGCGACATAAGGCCACAGTCCCCGGTCCCAGGCAGAGGGCAGCGATCCTGCTCCCAAGAGCATCAGTATCGATCCCCGTCCCGGTCGGTGAGGAGCTGCTGTCCAGCCTTCTGACGGCAGTGTGCCATGGCACCGCCTTTGCCTTTGAGGTTGGGTGTTCTCAGAATCTGAGGTTGACTCGGGCCACTCCAGCTATGCTTGAAAAGCACTGGCTAGCACGGAGCCACAAACCGCGTGGCATCCCCAATGGGGCCGCCAGGACAGTGGCCCTTTTAGACACTGTGGGCCTATCAGCAATAGCAAGGGACCTCCTCCAGAGCTTCGAGGTCCAGCTATTTAGTGCATTGGTCCAGGTCCCCACACAGGCACCCCTCCGCACCCAAGGAGGCTATGGTATCATGCTGCCAGACGCTTCTCTGGAACACTGGTGAGCGGAAGTGGCATCTAGCCCAGGGCCGTCCTGGGGACAACCAACCAGGCAGGGCTTGGACATGCCCCTGGCCTATGATGAGGGGCAAGAAGAGCAGATGGAGGAGGCACAGCAGGTCCTCACCTCCTCATCATCCACAGACGAATCTGTGGCGGGCACGGCGCTATCAGGGTCTCCTCCAGTTGACCAAAGGGCACATCAGGAGCTGCTCTGCAAGGTCGCCCACAACTTGGGCCTACAGGTGGAGGAGGCAGTGGAGCAGAGGATCCTATGGTGGACATTCTAAGCCCTGAAGGCCCCTCCAGAATTGTGCTCCCGCTCATAAAGACAACTCAGTCTAACTACAAGATTGTCTGGCAAACCCCAGCCTCTAGCACACCGACAGCAAGGAGGGTGGAGAGGAAGTACTTCGCCCCTTCCAAGGGATACAAATTCCTATTTTGTCATTTGGCCCGCAGTTCGCTGGTTGTCTCAGCCGTAAATGAACGGGAGCGTCGTGGTCAGTCCCCAAGGCCAAGGAGGCTAAACATCTGGACCTCTTCGGAAGGAAGGTCTACTCCTCTGGGGGCTTCTGATTAAGGATTGCGAACCAGCAGGTGATCCTAAAAAGGCACAATTTTAATTCCTGGGCACCAGCTTCCAAATGTAAAGACTCCTTGCCCCAGAGCTCTCAACCTGAGTTCACGGCCCATGTGGAAGAGGGAAAGACAGTTGCCAAGATCTCTTTACAGGCTTCTCTGGACTCGGCAGACGCAGCAGCCAGAACAGTCGCCTCAGGTGTGGTGATGAGGCGCTTGGCATGGCTTCAGGCCTTCCGCCAGAGGTCCAGAATACCATCCAGGACCTCCCCTTCGAAGGGTCTGGCCTCTTTTCCAACCAGACAGATGGCAGGCTGCATACCTTTAAAGACTCCCGGCCAACCTTCAAGTCGTTAGGAATGCACACCCCGGCAACTCAGAGGAAGCCATTCAAGCTCCAACCGTCGCAGCAATGGCGGTACCAGTCTCGCCCTAAGGAGGAGCCTTATTGCAGGAGGGGCAAAGACAACAGAAGCAGGCGGATTAACACACCTAATCAAGGCCAGAGCCAGGGCAAGCCCCAGCCTGGCAACAAGCAGGAGTTCTGAAGGTGCGCTTGAGGACAGCGTACCAACCCAGCTCCCGGATCCTTCCCCATGTTTCTTGGACTGCTTGTCTCACTTCTACCAGGCGTGGTCCCTTACAACATTGGACTGTTGGGTCTTACGTACAGTACGAGTGGGTTACAAACTGCAGTTTTCCTCCTTCCCTCCTACCCACTCCTCTTCCCCGTTCCTCTTCAGGGACCCTTGTCATGAGCAACTCCTTATGCAGGCGGTACAGTCGCTCCTGGAGGCAATGGAGGAAGTACCTCAGGAACTAAGGGGGAAGGGGCTTTACTCCAGTTATTTTCCCATCCCAAAGGCAAAGAGGGGCCTTCAGCCCATTTTAGACCTTCGCGGGCTCAACAAGTTCTTAGTCAAGGTCCGCTTCCACATGGCCTCCCTAGGCACTATTATCCCATCCCTGGATCTGGGGGATTGGTACACTGCCCTCGACATGAAAGACGTGTACTTTCACATCGCTGTTCATTCCGCTCATCAGTGGTTCCTGCAGTTTGCCATAGACCAGCACAGTTACGAGTTTATGGTCCTCCTGTTCGGCCCGGCAGCAGCCCCCCACATGTTCACGAAATGCATGTCAGTAGTGGCAGCCTTTCTGCAAAAGAGGAGAATATCGGTATACCCATACCTCAACAATGGCTCCTTGTGAGTTGGTCTGAAGAGGAGGTCTGCTCCCATGTCACGGTGGCCCTAGACACATTCAGCAGGCCGGGTTTTCTCGTCAACGTGCCCAAGTCTTCCCTAAGACCAACGCAAAGGCTGGAGTTCATCGGGGCAGTGCTGGACTCGGTGCAGGTGCGAGCGAGCCTCCTGGAATACAGATTCCTGGCTATCCAGTGTGTCACAGACTCAGTGCTAAGGTTCCTCACTACCACGGCCAGATGCTGCCTGCAGCTCCTAGGGCACATGGAGGCATGCCCTCACATATGCACAAAACGACTCTGGACTTTACAAGTGTGGCTTGCCCGGTCATATCGCCCGGGCAGAGATCCCTTAGACCTTGTTGTGACGGTTCTGGCCCAGGAGTTGGACTCCCTATGCTGGTGGCTCAACTGACCGGTAGTATGTGAGGGTATCCCCTTCGCCACACCGCAGCTTGCTGTGACGCTGGTGACAGATGCGTCAGACCTTGGCTGAGGAGCTCACTTAGGGGACCTAAGGACACAGGGCTTGTGGTTCAAGGTCGAGGTGTCGCTCCACATCAATGTGAAGGAGCTCAGGGTGGTTCATCTAGCCTGCCAAACCTTTCATGCTACTCTGGAAGGTCACAGATTGACAGTTCTGACAGACAACAATACCATCATGTTTTATATAAACAAGCAGGGTGGAGCCCTCTCCTTTCCCCTCTGCCGAGAGGCCCTTCTCCCGTGGGATTTTTGTATAGCCCACTCCATCCATCTCATAGCATCATACCTCCCAGGAGAGTGAAACAAGCTAGTGGACAGCCTCAGCAGGTCGTATCGCATGCATAAGTGACCAGTGAGATTGGACATCTTGCAATCAGTCTTCCAGAAGTGGGGTTTTCCCCAAATGGACCTCTTTGCCACCAGAGACAACAGCCAATGTCTGCGGTTTTGCTCGTTCCAGAACCACAGTCCAGGCTCGGTTGCAGACGCAGTCACGATCCCTTGGAGCGGGAGTCTGAAGTACGCCTTTCCACCGCTCCCACTCATCCAGAGAGTCCTCCTCAAAGTTCACAGGAATAAGGCAATGATGATTTTGATCGCCCCAGCTTGACCTTGTCAGCACTGGTTTACAACCCTGCTAGAACTCAAGGGACTGGAGAGAGTGTTCCCCTACTCACACCCACCTGTCCCTCCCTGGCACCTTACTGGTGCTTTCCAAGCTTATGGGGCACCTGTTTGAGCCCCTGGCCTCTTGCTCTCTCCTTCACCTCTCCTGGAAGATGGCGTTCCTGATGGTCATTACGTCGGTGAGGACAGTATTCGAGTTGAGGGCCCTAACCTCGGAGTCTCCTTATACAGTGGTTTTTTTTTTTGTTTGGTTTTTTTTTTAATAAGGACAAAGTGCAACTCAGGCCACACCTGAAATTCCTCCCTAAAATAGTCTCTCAATTTCATGTGGGACAGGACATTTGTTTGCCAGGGTTCTTTCCTAAACCACACATAGACCCAAGTCACTGAACCCTGCACACTCTGGATGTTGGAAGGGCTCTGGCATTCTATTTGGAGCGAACTAAATCTTTCCACAAGGCAACGCAGTTTGTCGCCATAGCTGATAGAATGAAAGGGCTTCTGGTCTCAGCACAACGTATATCATCGTGGATTGCGGACTGCATCTGCGCTGCTATGAGCTCGCCAAGGTTCTAGCCCCGGCAATCACGGCTTACTAGACATGGGCACAAGCGTCCGCAACAGCTTTCCTGGCGCATGTCCCGATCCAGGAGATCTGTAAAGCAGCCACTTGGTCATCAGTGCACACATTCACAGCCCACTATGCAGTCAACCAGCAGGCCAGAGATGATGTGGCAGTTGGCAGGGCTGTTCTTCAGTCAATTGCTCCATGACTCCTACCTTCCTCCTATGGTAAGCCTGTGAGTCACCTAATGTGGAATGGACAGGAACAAGCACTTGAAGAAGAAAAAACGATTATCTACTTTTCGTAACTGTTCTTCGAGATGTGGTGTTCACGTCCATTACACTTCCCACCCTCCTTCCCCTCTGTCAGAGTCTCCGGCAAGAAGGAACTGAAGGGGGGTCAGGTCGGCAGGGGTATAGAGACAGCAGCATAGATGCACCACTCTAGGGGGCTCCCCTGCTGACCCAATGGGAGCCGCTGAGGGAAGAAGTTTCCAACGTCCGTGCACGTGGCGCGCACACATCTAATGTGTTATGGACATGAACAACACATCTTGAAGAAACAACAGTTACGAAAGGTAGGTAACAGTTTTTTCCACAGGTCTGCATCTGAAGGGCTGCATCTTGTCTGTGAGATCACTACATGGAAGCCATCAACAGACACCCAGGATGTTTCTTGTCTCCATCTCCTCAGTGCTCTTACTTAACCCTCTGTAATTTCTGCACTTCTGAAAGAGGTGACTTTGACAATGTATTTGCATCTTTCATATGTTAAGAATGAGCACAGCCTCCCACTTCAGGGATTGAAACCAACCCGGAGATATGAACTATCTTGTGCTCATTCTTCCTTGAGTTCCTTTGAAGCACCTGAGGTTCCTTTAATGTCAGAACTACACAGAATATAAATACTAGAGCTAAGGGAGACTTTTTTTTTTCTCTTCTGCTTGCATCTCCTGCTCCACGCTGGCACAGTGTAGGACTACAGGGTAGTTAACCTTGATCAAAGCCTGTCTGATCCAAATGGGGGCAATGGGTGCAGAAAACAAACATATATTACAGGGCTGTTAATGGGACCACACAGAATCATAGAAATATAAGACTGGAAGTGGCCTTGAGAGCAGCTAGTCCAGTTCCCTGCACTGAAGCAGGACTAAGTATTTGATGGTTGTTGGCCTAACTTATTTTTAAAAACCTCCAACCATGGAGATTTGACATCTTTCCTAGGTAATTTGTTCAAGTACTTAGGAAAAACATCGTAACTGTAAGAGTAGTTAACGTCTAACTTAAATCTACTGTGCTGCAATTTAAGCCCATTACTTCTTGTCCTAGTCTCAGTGGATAAGGAAAACAATTTATCATCCTCCTCTTCATAACAACCTTTTAAATACTTGAAGACAGTTATGTCCCTGCTCAATCTTCTCCTCCAGACTTAAACAAACCCAGTTTTTTCCATATTTACTCATAGGTTATGTCTTCTAGACCTTTAATCATTTTTGTTGCTTTCCTCTGGACTTCCTGCAATTTGTCCTCATCTTTTCCAGGATGATGCCCAGAACTGGATGCAGTAGTCCAGTCAAGCCCTTGTCATTGTTGAGTAGAGTGGAAGAATTATTTCTCATGTTGTGCTTACAGCACTCTTGCTAATGAATCCCAGAATGCTGTTTTGTTTTGTTTTTTGCAACAGTTTTACATTGTCAACCCATATTTATTCTATGATCCACTATAATCCCCCAGGTCCTTTTCTGCAGTACTCCTTCCTAGGCAGTCATATCCTACTTTATATTTGTGCAATTGATTAGTCCTTCCTAAGTGTAGGTCTTTAAATTTGTCCTTATTGAATTTCATCCTGTTTATTTCAGACCCTTTCTCCAGTTCAAGATGATTTTGAGTTGTAATCCTGTCCTCTAAAATGCATGCAATCCCTCTCTGTTTGGTATTCTTCACAAACTTCACAAATGTACTTTGTATGCCATTATCTGAATCATTTATGGAAATATTGACTAGAACTGAACCCAGGACAGATCTCTGCAGGATCGCACTCAATATGCCTTTCTAGTTTGACTGTGAACCGTTGATAACTACTTTGAGTACAGTTTTCTAGACAGTTGTGCACCTACATTATAGCAGGAAGCAACAAAGAGTCCTGTGGCACCTTAAAGACTAATAGATGTATTGGAGCGTAAGCTTGTGGGTGAATACCCACTTCGTCAGACACACGTAATGGAAATTACACGGACATCAGGATTAAACAAAGACTGTGAATGGCTTGTTTCTCCTCCCTTGGTGTTCACACCTCAACTGCTAGAAGAGGGCCTCACCCTCCCTGATTGGACTAACCTCATTATCTCCAGACTGATTCTTGCCTGCATATTTATACCTGCCTCTGGAAATTTCCATTACATGTGTCTGATGAAGTGAGTATTCACCCACAAAAGCTTATGCTCCAATACATCTGTTAGTCTTTAAGGTGCCACAGGACACTCTATTGCTTTTTACAGATCCAGAGTAACATGGCTACCCCTCTGACACTTTACATTATAGTGGGTTTGTCTTTTCCCTAGTTTGCTTATGAGAAGATTATGTGAGACAGAATAAAAACCCTTACTGAAGTCAAGATATATCACATCTACTGCTTACCCCCATCCATAAAGCTTGTTACCTTGTCGAAGAAGGCTATTAGGTTGGTTTGACATCATTTGTTTGTATCTGTTGCTTGTCACCTTGTTTTTCTAGGTGTTTGATTGTTTACTCCATGATCTTTCTGGGTACCAAAGTTAAGCTGACTGGCTAATTCCCTGGATTGTCCTCCCCACTCCTTTTTTAATAGATAGTTACTATATTTGTCCTTTTCCAGTCCTCTGGGATCTTTCCCATCCTCCAGAAGTTCTCAAAAATAAATGCTAATGGCTCAGAGATCTCTTTAGCCAGTTCCTTAAGTATTGTAGGATATGTTTTTACCAGGCCCTGGTGACTTGAAGACATCTAATATGTCTAAATAAGGTCATGTCTACGCTACACAGTTTTGTCTACATAAGCCAGTTTACGTCGATCTAATGGTGGAAGTGTACACACTGTAATGCTCCTCCTGCCACTTGAACTCACCTGTTATGCCAATGTAATAAAACCACCTTGACAAGAAGTGTAGAGTTTAGGGTGACCTAGAGCGACAGTGTTAGTGTAAACACCGTGTTGCTTATGTTGCCCTAAGTAGCTTCTAGGAGGTATCCCACAGTGTCCCCCCATGATCACTCTGATTATTGTTTTGAAATCCACTGCACTGCAACCAGGTACACAGGTAAATGCCCTTCTCTTGTTAAAGCCCCAGGAAGTTCTGAAGTTGCTCTTCCTGTTTGCTCAGTGTGGATAGCTAACATAGCAACTGCCCAGCTGAGCATGCTGGCTCCACACAGCAAATGCACTCCCAACTGTAGCATACGGGAGGTGGCGGCTCTCTTGGGTCTGTGGGGAGAGGAGGCTGTGCAATCCACAGCTGCAGGAACTTGCTCGGGGCATGGAGGGGAAGGGCTGTGATAAGCACAGCCAACTCTAGGTTTTTTGCCACACCAATCACCAAAATAACCCCAAAACCACCTCCAGGAGTGCAACTGCTGAAGTGTCCGGAATGCTGGCCTTGAAATTGTGCCGCCCCTGAAATTGTGCTGCCCCACGCATGTACTTGGTTTGCTGGTGCCTAGAGCGGGCCCTGATGATAGAGACACACAGCAGTGCTGTGTAAAATTCAGAGCTGCAGCAGGCATAGCAGAAGGCAAGAGAGGCAAATAGTTGCCTCTGGTGCAGAACTGCAGACGTGCTGCTTCTACAAGGAGGTGGCTAGGGTCAGGGTGATGGTTAATAGCTCATGCTTTGAGCTCTGCCGATAGCCTTGTGTTCAAAACGCATAGCACAATACTGAAGAGCAGTGCAGGATCCATGCTTTCTGACACAGATGTTATTGTCTTTCCCTCCTTATTGAATAATGGGCCTACTCTGCCGATGGGCATTTTCTTGCTTCTAATGTATTTGTCAAATGTTTTCTTGTTACCTTTTATGTCCCTAGCTAGTTTAATCTTGTCTTGTGCCTGGGCGTTTCTCATTTTGTCTCTACAACTGTTAGTATTCCACATTTCTCTAATTTAAGCAAAACTTTTGGATGACTGCAGTGTAAAGAAACCTATGTTAAAGCACAAGTACGTTTATTTGAACATTTAAAAAAAATGGGCCACATCCTCAGCGGGTGTGTATTGGCATAACTCTACAGAAATAACTGAAACTGCTAGTTTATATTGGCTAGGGGATGGGGGGGGGTAATGGCTTAGTAGATTTAAATCTGTCTAAATCACTTTATTTTCAGTGTTTTCCCCGAATGATTTTAAAAAAGAATTTGATAATGATAATATTCTATTCCATAGAATAAGCTCAGAGGAATCTACAGATGTACAAAAGGTGAAAGTATTTTTTAAAAAATAATCACCCAAATAATCCTGTTTTTGCTACAATTGATAGAAAAATGGTGTCGTTTTTTGGCACTTTAGAGGTGGAAAAAGTTATAAAAACAGTGAGTGCTTACTTTTTTGTTTTAAATTAATTTTCTCTTTGCCTATGTCTTCCTCTTATACAGAGGGGGACAGAGTGCCACACCAAACCGGCATAAGTTACATAGTCTTCTTAGGAAGTAGAAATTTTGGATATCACTGTAATTTGTCCAGCTTTGGGTTGTCTTAAACAAAGGATTATGAGATCAGTGTGGGATACAGTAGAATGTAGCATTGAATGGTTAGAGGGAAGTTGTTACTGAAACCCAAATGGTTTATGGTATGGGTAAATAAGTGGAGATGTGGAAAATAACCAGCAATATAAATAACATATCTTGTGTTCATAAATATTTTCTTCTTTAGGTGACTGTCCATTTTTAAGATTGTAGGAGGACATATTTGCTTCCCCCATTTCTGTCATCAAAAAAAAAAAAAATTCTCAGAGCTGAGTTTTGTTGAAACACTTGAGAATGTGCATAGGGAAAGAGAAAAACCTCTCAGACTATAATTGTGGTTATAAGGCCGAGCAAATGTCAGTAAATGGGGCACAACCCCAGCAGACAAAACAAGAAATCCTAGTTTAGAAGGATTATATTCCTATTTGTAGCATTGTTCTGCTTTGATGTGGAAGATATCTTTCTCCTCTCCTGTGTCTGACAAACTGTAGGGTAGAGATAGCTGGAGGGCAGAGAGAGTGAGCAGTACGGTTCTTGACTATACATGGGATGAGAATGCAGTTCTACTTTCAGAAGTATTCCTAATACAGAATTACAAACCTGTGCCAATATAATTTGCTAGTAAGTGTCTTGGAGATTATATCCAAACATTCAGAAAACAAATGTTTTACTCATACCTACTCTGCAGCTAGAATAAGTGCACTGAGAGGAGAAAGCATAAACAAGTGATATCTGAAAGCACAAAGAGAAATCTTATACAGAGCTGCATTTTAGGATTAACAGATCTTGGGATGTTAGTATAATTTACTCTTTTTAATTAGGAGGCTGCAGCTGTATATTTACTGTGCTTGCATGTTAATAAAATAGTTAAACATACATTGATTTTAATTTTTTTGGATTTTAATGGTGATCTTAGCTTCTGTCAGAGACCTAAGAAGACCTATAGTCCCTCTGCTCCTGCCTTCAATCTTTAGGACATATGTTTCATCTGTTCTCCTTTATGTTAAGAAAGACAACCCTGCAATTAGATAACATGATGTACATGTAGTGAAAGATGAGAAAAAATCCTTTTCTGGTAATAAGCTTTGTGTGAGTAACTTTGCCCTTGACTACACGCACAGGTTGTACTGCTTTAATTGTACAGGTATAGTTTAAGCAGTACAAACCCAGTAGTATGGATGCAGTTATACTGGTATAAAAGTGCTTATACTGGTACGGTTTATTTCTGTATGGGAAGAGAAGTAAGCTACTTCGATCTAAGCCCTTTTGTACCACGCTATGGGTTCTACGAATGTAGCTATTTCGGTTTAAAAAAAAATCACCCCTCTTTTCCCTTTTCCCCCTAACTGGTACAAAAACTGAGATTAGATCAGGACTTTAATATTTATTTTTTTCTCCAATTATTTGTTTTTAAAAAAAACTGATGTGCAAGTATGATGATGAGTAATTTTGTCTTCTGAAATTAGTTTGTTTTAAAGCTATACATGTGGGCTCTTGGTTTTTGAAGAAACTGACCCTAAGAATCAATCTTCCTTGTAGTATGATGTGCAACCGAGTCTGTTAGTAGTGTAAAAAGCAGCAAGCACAGGTAGTGGAAATATATGCATACTTCTTTAATGAGAAAACTGTTCACTTCCTTGGGAGAAATGGGCCAGGCTAAATTGAAGGTTAACCTTCAGCTAATTTGCTACTGTCAGCTGTGTCTTCAAGATATTTTTTCTTCTGGAAATTGTTTTCTGTGTATGTCATTTTAATGAGTAGACTGAATAACAGAAGCCTCCTACAGAGAGAGAATCATATATGGCATTGGGAATATGGTTCAAATGGACTAATTCCAGCCCCTCCTCCCCCAGTTGAGTGACTGGAACTTTGTGAGCTGTGTTCAAGAAACACCATTTAACTGCAGGATATGGAGATGTTTCTGCTTTAACAAATTATTTTACGTCAGTGTTGATGAAGACTGTCAGTATATAAAAATATGAGTAGCCACTTATCAGGGATATATAATTGCAAAGTTTTATATAAACAGAATTTGCCCGGTTTAGATGTGGTTTTTTTGTTTTGTTTTGTTTTCTTTTTACCATTTAGTCCTGTATTGAACATTTTAGGGCACAATTCCACAAGGCCTTCAGGGAGATGTTGAGTGCCCTCCATTCTAAGTGGAGGGTGCTTGGCACCCGACAGCTTGGCCCTTAATTAAATGACTAAATATTAGACTAAGCAGAGAGAGCACTTTTAGGGCCTGGCCTAAAGCCGAGTAAAAGCTATGGAAAGACTCATCTTTCCTTGTGAGTTGTGGATCAGGCCTTTACTGAGCTGAGATTATGAACTCACACAGTAAATTCTGGTCTCCTCTCCTAAGGCTTCTGATCCCAGTGCTAGTCTTCTTGCCCAGTGAGTCCTAGTTTCACCCCCTCTGGTGTCTCCAGTCAGTGCCAGTTACCTCCCCCACTCCTCAGTCTTTCTCACTCTCTCCCCTCTGGCCTCCAGTCGCCTGCTCCCATCACCCCAATGTCCATGTTCCCTGTCCACACTGGTTCCCAGGTTTCTTATCCAATCTCGGTGTCTTCACCTTGTCCAGCTCCTTGTTCCAGTGCCTTTGCCCAACCAGTCCCAGTTCTCCCCTGCCTTCTTCTTATCATATGTCTCCCCTTTGCCCCACCTGACTGATTCCGAGTCCTCACATGAGCTCAGTTTCTCCCCCGCTGGTGGCCAGACCAAGTCTCTTTGCTCAGCTAATCCCAGTCTTTGCTCCTCTGCCACCGTTCAGTTCCAGTCTCCATCCCTTTTCTCCTCTTCCCCCCTGCAATGCCCTAGACCTGGCTTCTGTCCCTCTACGTTTGAATCATACAGATTCCTCCCTCATGTTGCCTTCATACTAGCAGAAGTGGAACTGAGAGTACAGAAGAGGCAGGCTTTCCCTGGCTCAGTTCCTGTGCTCAGTTGTACCATGACCCTGCAGCATCTGGGAGCACAGTCTTTACAGGGGAAGTCCTGCTTCACCTCTATAGCCCTAGGCAGGAGGGACCATGCTCATTCACTCTGTGGGGATGGTGCACATGCAGCGGGTTAGTACGGGGATCTGTGAGACTTGAGTGTGCTCAGTGAGGATGGTAGCTAGTAAGTCTTTCTACTAAGCATGTGCAAAGTGTGATTTTATTTCTTCAAAGGCTTGTTAGTTGGCCAAACTTGGGGGAATTGTCACAGGAACAGAAAAAGGTACATCCCTGACATATGCCACCCTCTGCCAAATTTCAGTTTCTTGCTTCAAAGCATCAGAGCACCAGTTTAAAAAAACAATGAAAAATGTGGTTTTCTGTAAACTTTTTTCTCAGAAATGGATGAACTATTTGATGAAAAATTTCAAACCAATCAGCCCAAGTCAGACGTTCAGCATGAAAAATTTCAGCCCGAACAGTTGAAATTTGGCAGAGTTCTAAGCAACTGAAAACAGGATCTTATATTGGGAAGTGTTAGGCAACCTTAATAATAGGTAGTACTACCAGCCCTGCCTATAACATCAGTACATCATTTATACAGCATAACAGAAAAGTTTTATATCTTAAATCCTTCATAGCTGACTCTCTCTACATCCCAGGGTTTTAGTCATTTGAAGAATTTCTTAATTCTGTATATTACCTTTCTGTACAAAATTGTAATAGAATTTAACTGGTTTTGATATCAAAGGATCAAAATGTCCATATTTTGTCAGATACACATGTATCAATATTCATGCATCTCATTCATTGGAATCTATTTGAGATAATTTTGTTACGATCCAAGGCACCATGTACAGTATTTCAGAGTTTAAATATAAATGCATTGACATTTGACAATTTTTTTATGCTATAAATAACTTATTTCTAAATCTTTGTCCAGCCAGAAATTCAAATCTTCTTCCCTCTGCTGTTGTTTCTTGCAACAATTTTAGTCCCCTTGTAAGCAAAGGAATTTAAGCCTTTTTTTTTTCTTCCAGGAACTATCTTTTGTTTGTTTGTTTAATCCCAAACTTGACGCTTGATCTTTCATTGTAAGTGATTTAAAAAAAACCCTTCTCTCCTTATGGCATACTGTACACAGATTGTGTACTAATTGTGCTTGTACATTTTTAAACTTGTGTGCTATTTGTTGTCATATTTAGCTGTGGTAAATTGAATAAATTGGGATTATGTTGTTATTACTCCTTTACAAATATTGATGTGAATTTAGTGCTGGTGAAAGTTGCAAGATCAATAGTTCCATATACTGAAGTCCTGTCTTTATCTACAGAACAGATACAGTACAGGCTGTCCCAATAATGTGCCAAATGTCTTTTGGGGGTCATCTCTGGGGGAGTGAATAATTCAGTATCCATGCCCTTTCAGCCCGTGGTCCCTCTGATGAGACTGTCAGCAGTGATGTGAATTAATGCTAGCTATGATGTGTGCACTCAAAACTGGCTGACACCACAAAATCACTTCACAAAGATTATTGAAGAACCTTCAATTGTCAGTATCGACTTGGTCCAAATTCAAACTACTGACCTATAGAACTGAAAGAGTCTGTATTCTATTATGAATCCTCTGAGCTTTCCAGTTTTGTCTTACAGCTGAACCTCAGAGTTACGAACACCAGAGTTATGAACTGACCAGTCAACCACACACCTGATTTGGAACCAGAAGTATGCAGTTAGGAGCAGAATCAAAAAAGACAAAAAGACCAAAAAAAAGCAAATACAATACAGTACTGTTAGATGTAAACTACAAAAAAAAGGAAAGGCAGCATTTTTCTTCTGCATAGTAAAGTTTCAAAAGCTGTATTAAGTCAATATTCAGTTGTAAACTTTTCAAAGAACAATTATAACATTTTGTGCAGAGTTACAAACATTTCAGAGTTATGAACAACTTCCATTTCTGACGTGTTCGTAACTCTGTTAACATTAGCCAGTTGTTGTATCTGAATCTGATAATAGCTGATCTTAATCCCCCAAAACCTCAATATACAGCCTCTCAAACGCTAATGTGAAATTAAAATATGACAATCCAGTATCTGATAGCCACAATGAAAGCAAATAAACAGATCTTGTACAACATATTATTGGCACTGGGAGAATGGGAGACAGTTAGAGTTTGGCTCCTATGGCATTATTGAGAATGATGGCCTTTGGGAGGAGATGTGTGGATTATATCTTTTTCTTTGTGGGCAGGTACAGAGGTAAGCTGAAAGTTTTTAGGAGATGAGGGCTTGAACTCCTAGTTCCTCACTCCATCAGTTCTTGATTTTGCCCCATTATTTGCCACTAAGTCACTCTTTGCCATTGCATTAATCTCAGAATTGCATATTCTTCTCTGTCTCTGGGACTTACTTGTGTGAGGGTCTGTCTCTCTAGAGGTTGGAGAGGGAGGTGTGGGAGTTATTGAAGCAGCTTGTTCATGTGAAGGGTAGTAACTCAAGGACAAACTAGTCCTCATAAAACCTGTTTTTTGGGGACCATCCAAGATTTCTCTATAGCTCTGAGACCTTTTATGATATAAGATTTCTATAGCTATTTTAAAACAAATAAAATACCAAGATTATTAGTATAACTCTAAAACATTGAGGGCCAAATTCTAAATGGGCTCCTAAGCCCATATTTAGTCAACTAAGAGTGGGATTTCCAAAACATCTATGTGACGTGGAACCACAGGTCTCACTGAGTTCAAAATGGAAACCCTGATGGAGAAGTTTAGCCTGGTTAAAAAATTTCAGCTATCTTGATTTTTGGAATTTCAACATGTTGGAAGGTGATGTTGGTTGCAGATCTGTCATGGGCTATTTGCTTTTCAATTGTGTGTTTTAGTTTGTGGTGTTATTGCGGTAAGAGTGATAATGAGGCCTGGGCCTTGTTTCAGAACATTATCATAAACTCTCATACTCTGAGGCAGAATTAATTTACAGATTAGAATCCTCATTGATATGAGAAGAAAGTCACTCCATCAAAAGAAATATTTGCTAAAAGCTTGCTAGGAGAGGATAGTAGAAGGATCATAAATAGAAACACACAGTGGAAAATATTTTGTTGCAAAAATGTACAAAAACTTAATTTCAGGATCTAAGATGAGAACTCTGATTTAGAATGTATTTTTTTTATTTGTCACAGCATTTTTAACATATTACAGGGTTTGGGGGTATTTAATATATTTTAAGAGGCAGTTATATTGTTTAAAAGAATTTTCAGCTATGTTGTGACATCTGATATTATAATAAATTAGTTGTCACCATAATGTTTTTCTCAAACTTAAAATATATAATTAATCATTGTGAAGTCAAGGTTGCAATTAGCGACAAACAGATACATTTACTATTGAACTACATTAATTGTTCAGCATGGCAGCTTTGATTTCTGCGTGAACTCTTGCTTTGATCTTTTGATATCTTTAGCTCTAAATTTTACTCAAACTTGCTTGTATTTGAGAGCTATTGCAGGGTAATGCCCATGGTGGTCTGCAGGAGAAGCAGTTGTTTGTTTCCAATTTTGGCACCATCTGACCTTCTCTTAAAGGATTCTGCAGCTGTTATTTACCTAGTGCAGTGTAACTAATTTCATTTTGGCTGCTCTGGAACTAATGAATCCTTATTATTCATTATTGAACACCATACATGTACATAATGTTGTACAAACATTACATTGCTCTGCATCTTTGGGGGAATATGTTTCTCTGGTACTAATGTATCCTATTTCAGCCATTCTGCATTTTTATTTTTTTTTAATTACAGTATAAGTTGTAATGAAAAACAGTAATCAAAAGTGTACTGATGGTTATGTGCAACTCATATAGAGTGGAACATTACTTAGATATCATAAAACGCCTTGGAGAACCATAAAGAGGCCCAAACCCTGGGAATCAGTGCACACCTTGAGTAATGGACTGTGCCTTTGTGATCGTCCAGGCTATGGGGTAGCTTGGAGCAGATGCTGCTGTGACAGCAGCCAGTCTTTCCAAGCTCTGTGGCAAGCAATGCTGGCAGATCCACTTAATGTGGCATCACTGAGCTGCCCTGCTACGTGGTGGAGCTTGTGATGCGGTGCTTCAGTCGCTGTTAGAATGGCGCCTTCTCCTGGTTGTTATAGGGAATAGCTCACAAGGTTGTCACCACTGCCTGCAGTTGCACACAATCTCTCTGCCTCTCTGGGCCTGCACCCCCTCTCCTGCTCCACAAGCTGCTGCTGCCTCTTTGTGACTTGGCCTCAGGCCAGGTCAGTGGAAGTCTTCCTCTTCCAGGGTACCAAAGTCTCTTTCAACAATCCTGGGCAGTCTTCCTGTTCACTGCCTCGTAGTGCCACTGCCTCAGTGGCTGGCAGGGGAACCCAGGTCCACCCTCTGCTCTGGGTTACTGCTCAGGGACCCTCTAGCCAGCAGTCAAGGTCTGATCCTCTTTAGACCTTACAGCCTTTCCCTGAGCTCTCTCCTACCATCTAGCATTCCCCGCTCTCTGGGATTTGCCAGCCTCTGCTGAGTAACTGTGGGCTACCTGTTCCTGTAGCCGCCAAACTCTCCTCCCGTCTCCCAGGGAGTGACTTCAGATTTTCCCAGCAGTCCCCTCAGCTGCCAATTTCCTGTCTTTCCTTCCTCCCCACCTGGGCTCCCTCCTTCAGTCAGAGAATTGCTTAGCCATCTGATTCTCTCAGCTCTGGCTTGTTGAGTTAAATAGTCTTTGTCTTAGGGTATGGCTACACTTGCAGCTGTACAACGGTGCCGTGGGAGCGCTCCTGCGGCAGTGCTTTGAAGAGCGAGTGTGGTCATGGCGCCAGCGCCACAGGTACTCCACCTCCAGTGCTGGGGCACTGTTTACACTGGCGCTTTACAGCTCTGTAACTTGCTGCGCTCAGGGGGGGGTGTTTTTTCACACCCCTGAGCGAGAAAGTTGCAGCGCTGTAAAACGCCAGTGTAGCCAAGGCCTTAGTCTTCATAAACCCTTTGTGGGTTAGTGTGGGTGAACATCCCATCAGAGAGTTTGACTTGTTATCAATTCTTCATTGTCAGCCAAATGGAAGAGGACTCCTATGGGCTATGCAGAGGACAAAAATCAATTTCAAAGAGGATACTACAAACATAGGAAACTGATAACATTCATGGAGAAAGAATGGAACCCTTTCTACCATTAATATATTCGTAAAACTCTCATTGAACTGTATGTTGGTCCACACCTGGAATTAACATAACTCCAAAAAGGACTCTTTCAACTTTGTATTTGTTTTTTTTAAATACATTTCTTCCTAAAAGTCTTCACTAAGTGTATTTTTTAAAGGCATAATTGTTGAATTTGTCCAAGTCACAGTGAACAGGCTCCTTTCAGTAAATTTAAACCTATTGTTGTAATTTATTATCTGAGACAAAGTAAATTGTTCTAGGAAGCTGTTTACTGTCTACTCTTAACTGGCATCCCAAGCTTTCTTTCCCCTTTTGATTCTTTACAGTTCACAAGGATAATAGTTTTTGGTGGATTAGCTTTAACCACCTCCATAGGAAAATCAGTTGTGACCCTTAGGACGTTATTAGTATAGTAAATTCTTCACAATAATACTATTTAGTACCTTAACTCCAGTGTTATTACGTTGTACTATGCCATAAATGTTATAGACATGAGCCAATGGAGGATCAGGCAGATGTGTAGGGGAAAGGAGAGTGGCAATATTTTATGAAGGTAACTCCTAAAAAAAATCCAGTTATTATAGTAGCTTGGATGTGAAAAGTAGCACCAGTAACTCTTACCAATCTAATTAGCTTATTTAACAAATTGTTATTGGTAACAGATAAAAATATGCAGAATGTTAGTTAGAAGAATCCAAAATGATTGGGCTTATCAGTGTGCTGCTGTTGTGTGTATGTGAGTATAGGGAAGGAGCGATCTCTCTCTCACCATATCTGACTCCTCTTTTCATAAAACACTCTTGTGGATGGCTAACTTTAAATTAAATCTGAGACAATTGTTGACTATTTTAAGCTGTAGGGTGTCTCAGGGTCACACAGAATAGACTACAGATATTAGTAAAGTGGTCAGAATTGGATTCAAACTCCCACAAGTCTAGACTCGCATAACTAGACTTCATCTATAGGTGACAAATGTTTCTTCAAATGTGGCTTAGTTTGTGGATGGGAGTATAACCTCTTCAGAGACAAACAGTGATGACGTAGTCCTCTTTGCTCTGTAACTGTCATACTTTTGGGTCTTTGTGGATATTCCTTTTCTCTGTGGCAAAGGCTTAGCAAACAAAAAATTAGTAATTTCTGTGAATCCCTAATATTCAGAGTGATTGTCACAAATTTAGGGATTTTAGTAGATACATTTTCTAATAACTATTTATCCTGCACACGGAGACAATCAACTTCAGTATATCAAACTGGAATGACAAAATGTGGAATCCTGTTTTACAGAACCTAAAATTTGGACTTAAACACCTGACAGTGATACTTTAACCCTAAATTGCTGGACAATATGGCACTGTCTTTCTGGCAATATTGAATGGCCTTGCTGTTAATACTCACTGAATTAATTAATTTGCTGCTGTTGAATATATTTAATATTCTATATTCTTTCTGGTTTATAATCACTTTAATGTCTTCACGGTTATATTGCCAGTATGTCTCGTATTTGTTTATTGTGGCTGAATATACCCAGTTGGTCCTTATGTTTCATTCATTTAAATAAGTGTCCCATAGGAAACTGATGCCAGAATACATTCCACTTTCTAGTGGTAGTGAATGGGTTACAACAACAAACTGGGGTAGCTGGATCCTGTTTTGGGTTTGATTTGTGAGGACCCAAGGGATTGAGAGAGTGGGGAAGAGGAAGCCAGTACCAGCTCAGTGAATTCAAATGCGGGGAGGGGAGGAAGAAAACTGTCCCCATCTTTCTCTGAATTTCAACTATTAATAGAAGTAGTAAAGCCTATTCAGAGAGCTAGGTTTTTTGGTTGTTTTTTTTTTTTTTTTCCAGTTTTAGTGTGTATGACCATTGTATCTGAAGAGAACTCGAACTTATCAGATGATGCAGAATTTTCCAGGTCAGACACCCAGTTTAATCGTGAGATCTCCTGGGGTGCAGGAAGCAAGCTAAGAAGTTCTCACAATAACCAAGGAATAACATCCTAGTGGAGAAGCTCCTTCATGGGGGTCACTTCACAGGATGAGAAAGGGGCCCAAGAAGGAAATGAGTATAAAATCCTTTGTACTCTTTAACCCACAGCAATCTTTCAAGGAGCAGTTTAACTATTTGACTCCCACAGTTGTAATTAAGATATTGTCTTCCTTCTTGTGGCAAAATAGGAACCTTTTCTTTATCCTTTATATTAGTGGTTTTCAACCTGTGATCTGCAGACCACTGGGGATCTGCAGATTATGTCTAAGATTTCAAAAGGGTTCCACACCTCTATTCAGAATTTTTTTTAAGGGCTGCATATGAAAAAGGTTGTTCAATTATGACAGTATACTTGAGATCATCAGAGGTAGGTGAAGTTATTATACTGAAAAGAATACCCCTATGAATTTGTTCAAAGCGGTGTTTGTCTGACATCTGTTATAGGAAGAGCTGTCAGTGACATCTATAGTTAAAGTTGCCTAATACTTTCCATTATAAGAGCCTGTTTTTAACTTGCTTAACATTTTGAAAAACTTCATCCCACATGGCTAAAATTGGGCATCTCAGTGTCTGCTTCTCACTGATTTTTTTTAATTTCATTTTTTAAACTTCAGCTAAAACAGCTCTCACTGTTTCCTGTGGCTGCATGAGGTTGGAGAAGAGCAGGGGGAATACTTTTGTTTTACCTATGTTAAAAAAATTCTTAAAGTGTTTCAGTGGAAGAGCTAATATTCCAAAGCAGGGAGACAGGGACTTGAAATTTGGCAAGATAAAGACCCAGGCCTGAATTAGAAGTTGTGTAGATTACTAAAAACTTGTTGGTGAAAGAGCATTTTTTAATCTTTGGATCTTATGTGATGCATTTTGCTGTCCCTGTGATAATCTGTTCACATTTGGCCTAATAATATGCTTCTGAAAATCACTCGGAAAAGATTTGTCAGCAGCTGGCAGCAAAATTCTGTGAACATTCCATCTCCAATGAATATACTTAACCCCCACAGAGCTCGCTGAGCAGGTTCCAGACCAGAGATGAGCAGGATTTTTCTGCTATTGCTCCTCACTGCTGCTGAAGGCATTTTGGCACAGGCGCTAGAATTGAGAGCAGGAAGACTCTCTCTCTTCTCTATGCTCACAGGGCTCCCTCTGCCTGTACCTAGGCAGTTTGGGAAAGAAAGAAACAGTTCGGGTGGTATGCAGAGGGTGAGGAGTAGAGCTGGAAAGGAAACCATTTTCCTGTCCAATGAAATGTTTTGAGATTTCAAAAAAATGTCCCACTCCACACTGAGGTGAAGCTAAGCTCTTTCAAAGTTTTTTTGCGAAGAGAAAGAGAGAGAGAGACATCAGCTATCCCCAGGGGTGACCAGGGCGCTGGATTGTGGAAGACCCAAGTCAAGGCCCTGCTCTGCCTGATTCATGAACTTGGGTCTTCTGCCTCCCAGGTGAGTGCCCCTACCCCTAGGGTATTGGCTGTTGTTAAATTGTTTCATTACTACACAAATAGGAGACCCTTTGATCTAGAGGATAAGACATTTCAATCAGTACAAAGTAAAGGTTGTCCTAAGTGAAATAAAATAGAAGTGATACAATATTTCAACTATGGTGTCGTATTATGATATACCATGCGTGTAGTGGTAGTAGTGCACTGGAGGTATGAAGTGTGGAATCATTCTCCAAACAGATGAAACAAACATTGTTATGCTTGATGTGTTTCCAAGTGTTCTGTAACATGATGGTGCTGCTATTCAGAATATAATATGCATTTGCTAATAACTGCTAGGAACTATAAATTATTTTGACAAAATAAAACAGATTCTGCTCCCAAATCTTTTTGTGTTTTATTGTGTCTAAATTAGAGGACATATAGGCCTTAATTTTGGGTAAATCAGAATAATTTCCCTTGAGGTCTTTGGAGTTACGTTAGTGTAAAATCAGTATTATAGAGGAGAATTAGACTCCGAGAATATTTCACCTTTGCTTTTCTCATTTTTGTTCACAGTCTCATAAAAAGCATTAGTATGTGTGTTTGTATTTATTAACAGGATTACTTTCACCTCATATCTTGTTTGAAAGAACAGACTGTAGTTTTATATATTTTACATTTTCTACATGATTAAAATATTCAGGAATATAAATATTCATAAAATATGGTATTTACAAGGTGAGATAAAGTAAAGAATTGTCCTGTTAGTACAGATTTGGATCTTAAATTCATTCCTAATGCTTTTGTTACATTTGCCTTGTACTGTCCCTGATTAAAAATTATGGATAAAAACACTGATCATGAAAAAGCAGATAGAATCAGGAAAACCAATTAAGTAACTGGAATTTTAATCTGATGGATTAATTCTGTCCTGTATATTTGATGATTCAATTTAAATTAGCTGTTAAAATATCTGTGATTCTTATTAATGTATGCGTCATCAGAGACAATATTAATTTAAACTCCCATTTTAATAAATTATCTCAGTGGCTCATACAAACATAGAGGCAGTGTGTTTTGTTTTAATTAAATATTCTTTGTAGAGAGAAGATATTGGTGACCTTTTAAAAAGTCAAACTAAAGCGAGGAAGGAAAACTGCTGTTAACTTTTATGTCATGAAAATGAACCATATATTGTCCTTGGTCTTCACACATATGGTACCAGTGATGCAACAGCAGTCCTGTGTATGTATAGAGGCCATCATACAGAAAGGGCTATGAACAGAGTATTCACTTGTGTTACCATCTTGATAGCTAACACCACAAGATTGGAAATAGTGGAGATCAGGTGCATTTTCTTTTTAAAGTAGGAAATGGTGAGGTAGTCAGGAGCATTGAAGATGGGATGGAAATGAGTGGTAAGAGCCTCTTGATTGGGGAAAGGAATGAAGGAAGGGTATGAAGAAACTAGATCTTTTAGAAGCAGCAGAGAATCCTGTGGCACCTTATAGACTAACAGACGTTTTGGAGCATGAGCTTTTGTGGGTGTATACCCACTTCGTCAGATGCATGTAGTGGATCTTTTAGGCAATTCTTGTATTTCTTCTAAGAATATGTAATATCTGCACTGTCAGTAAATATCCTCAATTGCTGTTGAAGAGAAGTCAGTTTTTCTGTATTTTAAACTGTGTAATGTTTCACAAATCAAGAATAGTATTTTCTTGTTGTTTTGCTAAAATGTAAGAGAGGAAATTGTTTACTCGAACAGTTATTGTGGTCAAAAGATTTTTGGGAAGAAATCTTCCTTTTTATATAACCTAGCTAGCCCTGAAACGTTCCTGTTTGATGCTGTTTACTAGAGATGGGCAGGGTACTTTCTTCTTCATGATGTAGCCTTTGCATTGGCTGCTCTTGCACAGGGAGGACACTGGCAGCTGGTTACTTCTCGCAGCCATCAGTGTTCCACCCTTGCTCCCATCACACCCTCCCGTTCTGGTGAAGAATCGTTATGTGGCGCTGGAAGATGAGGAGGGAGGAGGAGGAAAAGTAAGCCATGCACCCCTGAGGCTGAGAGGATCCCATCTACCACACTCAGGAGGAAACGTAGGGTTGTGGTGAATTGGAGAACTCGATGCTGTGGGGGACGGAAGCACAACATCTGTTGCCCTGAAACAGGGCCTCTCGGAGGTATGCTGCCCTGCCAGGGGCCCGTATCCGAGAATGTTACGGAGGGATTGTCGAGAATCGTCCGCCCACTGACTACTACCCCATGCTACTCATCCATGTGGGAACCAATGATACTGCGAGATTGGGTGATCCTCAGCAGATCAAAAGGCGACTACAGGGCTCTGGAAGCACGGGTGAAGGAGTTCGGTGCTCAGGTGTGTTCTCCCTACAGGATTACTTCCGGTCAAGGGTAGGGGCCTAGGCAGAGACAGTTGCATCCTAGAGGTGAATGCCTGGTGTGCGGAGATGGTGTCGTCAGGAGGGCTTTGGCTTCCTCGACCACGGACTACTGTTCCAGGAAGGAGGACTGCTAGGGAGATGGACTCCACCTGTCAAGGAAGGAAGAGCATTTTTGGACGTCGACTGGCTAACCTAGTGAGGAGGGCTTTAAACTACGAGGTCGACGGGGACGGTGACCAAAGCCAAAGGTAAGTCTCAAAGAGGAAACCTGGAGGAAGGGATGGAACTTGGAGAATGCGGGGTTGTAATGGCAGGAGAAAGAGAAAGTAATCGGAACTGGGAGATGGGGGAATCAAATCATTGCCTTAAGTGTCCTAAATGAAGCCCTTATATCTGAAGGTGTGTAGGAAAAGAGAACACACCAGGAGACAGTTCAAGGAGGAGGATGCAACAGGGGAAATAAGCAGCAGAAGAAATAGGGCAGTGGCTGAATTTTTAAAGTGCCTGTACACAAATGCGAGGAGCCTGGGAAACAAGAAGGAAGAATTAGTAGTACTGCACAGACAGGGAATTACGATGGTATTGCATAACTGAGACATGGTGGGATAGCTCGCATACCTGGAGCACTGCTATGGATGGGTATAAGCGTTCAGGAAGGATAGGCAGGGGCGAAGAGGGGGAGAGGTAGCGCTGTATGTAAAAGAGTGTATGAAACCTCAGAGCTCCGCTACGAAACTGGAAATGAGCCAGTTGAAAGTCTTTGGGTTAAATTTAGAGGGGAATGTCACAAGGGGATGTTATGGTGGGTGTCTGCTAACAGACCACCGGACCAGAAAGAAGAGGTGGATGAGGCTTTTTACAGACAACTAGCAAAGTCTGTAGATCACAGCCCTGGTTTCTCATGGAGATTTCAATTATCATGATATCTGCTGGAGAGAAATACAGCAGTGCACAGGCAATCCAGGAAGTTTTGGAGATCGCTGAGGGACAACTTCCTGGTACAAATGCTGGGGGAACCAACGAGGGGCCTTGCACCTCTCGACCTCCTGCCACAAACAGAAGAGATTGATCGGGAAGTAAGAGTGAAACGCAACGTGGGCAGCAGTGATCATGACATGGTAGAGTTCAGAACCTGGTCAAAGGAAGGAAGGAGAGAAGCAGAACGCAAACCCTGGATTTCAGAAAAAGCGGATTTCAGCTCCCTTAGAGAAATGAAGGGCAGGATTCCTGGGAAGCCGAACTGAAGGGGATGGGTGTCCAGGAGAGCTGGCAGTTTTTTAAAGAAACCATGCTAAGAGCACAGGAAAATACCATACCGATGTGCAGAGAGAACAGCAAGCGTAGAAAGTGCCCAGCATGGCTTAGCAGGAACTCTAGGTGGTGAGCTGAAGTAAAAGAAGAAGCTTACAAAAAATGGAAGCTTGGACAGATGACTGGGAAGGCATATATAGATTATTGCTCGGCCTGCAGGGATAGAATCAGAAAGGCCAAAGGGCAATTTGAGTTGAAACTAGCAAGGGATGTGAAGGATAATAGAAGGGGTTTACAAGTATGTAAGCAACAAGAAGAGGATAGGGATGGTGTAGGTCCCTTACTCAATGAGGCAGGTATCCTAGTGGTGGAAGATATGGAAAAGGCTGAAGTACTCAATTCCTTCTTCACTTCAGTCTTTACGGCAGATCAACTCCCAGACTACTACACTGGGGAACGCAGAGAGGAGAGGAGGAGAGCAGCCCACTGTGATAGAGGTCAGGTTAGGGACTACTTAAAAGACGTTAGACGTGCACAAGTCTATGGGACCGGACGAACTGCATCCGAGGGTGCTGAGGGAGTTAGCTGATGTGATGCAGAGCCGTTGACCATTATCTCTTGAAAATTCATGGCGAACAGGAGAGGTCCCAGAGGACTGGAAGAAAGCAAATATAGTACCTATCTTTAAGAAAGGGAAAAAGGAAGATCCAGGGAACTACAGACCAATCAGTCTCACCTCAATCCCTGGAAAAATCATGGAGCAGGTGCTGAAGGAATCCATCCTGAAACACTTAGAGGAAAACAAGGTGATCAGAAGCAGTCAGCATGGATTCACCAAGGGTAAATCATGCCTGACCAACCTGATTGCTTTCTACGATGAGATGACTGGACTTGTGGATGGGGGCAAAGCTGTTGATGTTGTATACCTTGACTTTAGTAAGGCTTTTGACACGGTTTCCCACAGCATTCTCATCAGCAAACTAAGGAAGTATGGGTTGGAGGAATGGACTGTGAAGTGGATAGAAAACTGGTTGAATCAACGGGCTCAGCGGGTAGGTATCAATGGCACACTCTCTAGTTGGCAACCAGTAACAAGTGGTGTGCCCCAGGGGGTCTGTCTTAGGGCCCGTTCTATTCAATGTCTTCATTAATGATCTTGATGATGGGATAGCTTGCACATTAAGTAAATTTGCAGATGACACCAAGTTGGGGGAGTGGTGGACACGCTGGAGGCAGGGATAGGATTCAGGGAGACTTAGACAAATTGGAGAAGTGGCCACAAGAAACCTCATGAAGTTCAACAAGGACAAGTGCAAAGTCCTGCACTTAGGACAGAAAAACCCCATGCACTGCTACAGGCTGGGGACTGTTTGGCTAAGTAGCAGTGCTGAAGAAAAGGATCTTGGGGTTACGGTAGATGGAAAGTTGAACATGAGCCTACAGTGTGCTCTTGTAGCCAAAAAGGCTAATAGCATACTGGGCTGTATTAGTAGGAGTGTTGCCAGCAGATCGAGGGATGTGATTATTCCCCTCTATTCGGCACTGGTGAGGCCGCATCTGGAATATTGTGTCCATTTGGGCGCACACTACAAAAAGGACGTGGAACAATTGGAGAGAGTCCAGCGGAGGGCAACAAAAATGATTAGAGGACTGGAGCACATGAACTTATGAAGAGAGACTGAAGGAACTGGGCTTATTTAGCCTGCAGAAGAGAAGACTAAGGGGGATTTGATAGCAACCTTCAACTACTTGAAGGGATGCTCCAAGGAGGAGGGAGCTAGGCTGTTCTCAGTGGTGACGGAGGACAGAACAAGGAGCAATGGTTTGAAGTTGCAGTTGCGAAGTCGAGGCTGGATATTAGAAAAAAACTTTCTGACTAGGAGAGTGGTGAAGTATTGGAATGGTTACCTAGGGAGGTGGTAGAATCTCCATCTTTAGAGCTATTTAAGGTCGGCTAGGCACCCTGGCTGGGATTATTTAGGGAAAATGGTCCTGCCTTTAGCAGGGGGTTGGACTAGATGACCTCATGAGGTCCCTTCCAACCTTTTGATTCTATGATTCTATGCTGGCCATTCACACTGCCATGTGGCTCTGTGGAACTCATATAGTTAGTGAACAAAGTTTAGTTGGATAAGTAACCTATTTTTTTGTCTTTGGAAGACATAGGACTTTCTAATGTCTTAAAAATCTTTCCTCCAGCAGGACAAAAATAGAGGATATCTTTTATAACATGTGAGGTTTGATACGAATATGTTTGATTTTTAGACAACTGTTTGGGTATTTTTTGTATTATACTTCTAGGATTTATTGTTAGAATTGTTCCATTGTAGTTATGTAAGACATTTAGATTTATTTGATGGGATAGGAGTTCTTTCTTTATTCATTTCTATATTTAAATATGCTATCTTCTGAAATCAGAATGCCCCTCTGAGATGTGAATGGTGGATCAGTTTCATTACCCATCTCTACTCCTATGCACAGAGCTCTCCTGAGCATGTTAGAGTTGACATTTGCATAGAACTGAGAAAATCAGTTTACTGTTCAAGTAGCCTGGGAACAAATTAGTAATAATGTGTTCTGCCTATTTTAGTGTATAAGTAGTGTTATCTCTTCAGATATTAACAATCAGTTCCACCCACAGATGTCAGGAATATTTGCTTCTTAGATTCATGAGAGGGATGTTTCAGGTATTTTTTAATGGGCTGGTGAGGAAATGATTTTTTTCCCTCCTCAAAAAAAAAAAATGTACAAAACCAAATTATTTTGTTTTTAACCATTTTGGGGGAATGGAGTGGGGTATTGAAAATTCTGAAAACCCAAAAAATTTTTTCATTTTTTTGACAAAACCCCTGTAGAATGAGAAAAGGAGACATTTTCTGTGAAAATTTCCATTTAGTCAAAAAGTCACTTTTTTCCTAAAAATTCAAATGCCTGTACAATTGGATCTGTTTGCTTAGTATCTGTAGAACTGAGTTGTTACTGCAATAAAATATCCACTAGACAGGTTAAAATAAATAGTAACTGCCTCCTTGGTGTTAAGTAAACAAAGTAAAAGACTCATGTTGCCGATGTCAATAATTCTGTCAAGGAATTCTGAACAAGTCAAAAATGTTTTAGCTTTACCTTTTGTGGAAGTAGTTAGTACATGTAGGACTAAGGCCATATGTACCCTACCTAACTTATGTCAGCACATAGCCACCGCAGTTATTAAATTGCTTGTGTGTGTGCATGCTTGGCTCCTTGTGTTGGCAGTGCGCGTCCCCACTAGGAGCACTTGTATCAATTGCATTGTTAGTATGGGGCATTGTGGGATGGCTCCTGAAAGCCAGTAGCAGTCAATGTAAGCAATGTACTGTCTATACTGATGCTGTGTCAACCTAATTATGTTGACCGTGACTCTACGCAGCTCAGGGGGATGGTGTTACTAAATCAGCATAGAGAGACACTTATGTCAGCGGGAGCCGAATTTAAGTGACGATACTTCCACAGTTAGGTCGATGCAAGGCAGCTTACATTAACCTAACCCTGTAATGTAGACCAGGCCTAACTTTTGCTTGTTCTACCTAGATGTGTGGGAGAGGACTGGAGAATAGATGCACAAGGGAACCTTTCCATTTCTCCAGCACCATCATCATCCGTGGGTGCTCACATGCAGTGTTTAGGAGTGTGCCATAATTAATGCCCCTAAGGTGCTTTTATGGGGAAAGAAGAGAGAAAAGTCTAGATAGTTCACCCAATAAAACCTCATAGTTCCAACAGACCAAGGCCAGCTTTCCATCCTTACACTTGGCTTCGAGTGCTGGGGAGAGGACAGTCACATAAAGATCTAAATAGCATTACATATTGTGCTCCCTTCAATTCTCTAAGGCTTGCTGATGCCATTCATCCTGAATAAGCAGAGTGTCTCAGAGCTCCTCAGTTCCACACTGCTGATATTGCCCCACATCACTGCAGAGTTCCAGAGAAGAGGAAGGAACAGTTTGGTCCTTATTCATATGAAAAGTTATGAACAATTTTCTGTCAGGAGACCCGATGGAGTTTTTCCAAGTTATTCTCAAAATCTTCCATACCAGTCTTGTCATGTTCTCATTTGTAAGGACATGAGGTGCTTTGTAGCACTTGATAGTCTTCATGCATTAGGAAGTTTGTTCTTGTGCATCTAGGGATTGTGTGTAAACAACATCACAGCCTCATTCCACCGTTTCCGATACAAAATCAGAGAATTTTCATCAGCATCATTGAAACTTGCTCGTGGGAAACGGCTTCCTCATTCTGACCTTGCTGTCGGCAGGTTTATACTACAGCCTAAGTCTATAAAGCTTATGTCACTCAGGGGTGTGGAATAGTGCCCCTCCCCCGAGCAACGCAAATTTTGTGCTGTCCACACCAGTACTATGTCAGTAGGAAACGCTCTCCTGCTGATGCAGCTTCTGCTTGTCACTAAGGTAGAGTAGTTATGCCAATGGGAGAGTGCTCTTCTGTCGGCATAGTGCATCTTCATAGACAAATTACATAGATGCAGTTGTGCCGATGTAGCACTGTAGTGTAGACTTGCCTTGTGTAGAGTAGGTTGGCTTACATGTTAGGATTTTGCTTCCAGTTTCCTTAGATTTTTTAGTCATTTTCTTGATAGTATATAATTTGCTATTATTGTTCATTGTTGTTGAGCAACAAAATGTTACTTTACTTCAGTTATTGTTTTAGCATCTTAATGCAGCCATTGAACTTTAGAAGATCTAAAAACAATTGCTGTGTTGTCAAGCAAGGTTCCAAATTTTCCAGGAAAATGCCCATTATAGATTCACATGAAGATACCTATTATGGGTTCTGTTCTTGCTTTGTGCCTTTAAAAAAGGTGATAGCACAGAATACAAGAGCTGTCAAAACAGCCAGCTTTCAGAGTTCACCATAGGTGCTCAGACTTAGTTGCATCTTGTTCATTAAAGTCAGAATGAAGAAGCCTAACTTTAGCATACATCATCTTATGCTTATACTTCTTTTTCGAATGCTTGCTCATGTCCATTTCAGGTGCATATTACTGGAAATTTTTCCCTCTGTGGTATCTACTGGGCCAGCTCTAGCACCTTCTGGTGCCATATGCTTATGCGCTGGTATAAGGGGTGCTGCCAACCCCGCACCCTTTCAGTTTCTTCTTACCGCCTGTCATGGTTGCTGGAACATCTCCTCTTTCTTTGGCGAAACGTTCTTCCCAGAGGTTTTATTCTTTGTATCGTAATTTTAGTCTATATTTCAGTTATAGTGTATATATTCTAAATGAGTGTAGATAGTTAGTACTCCCACCCCTTATCATTCAGGGGCTCCCTTCACCTCTGGGCCAAAGCATGCCCTGGTCCCTGGGCTTCAAAGCTTGTACCTATGGCAAGCCTATGTCTGGATCTGCACTCCAGTTGTATGAAGTGTCAGGGAGAATCTCATGTGAAAGACTGCTGTCATATTTGTCAGTACTATAAGTGTTACACAAAGAAAGACAGAGTGATCAGACTGAAGGCTATCCTAATGAAAGCCACTCTTTAGACTGGTTTCGGAACCATGCCGCTCAGATTCAGCACCGAGCACTTTGGCCTAGGTGCAACGCGCTCCTCTGGCTCTTCATCTCCAGTGCTGAGGAAGAAGCATAAAAAGCAGCACACCAACAGAGCGCACTTGCTGGTGCCAAAGAAAGGCAAGAAGGGGAAAGGCAGTGGAGTGCAACCCACATGGGGCTACATCACCTCCATATTGGTGCACATAACAAAATTAATTCTGCACATGGAGGTAAAAAGTTAGAGGGTCTCAGTTTCGCCTCTGAGACAGGACCCCTAAAAGAGAAAGGGTAGAGGTTACAAGCGCTGTCAACTGCTTCCACCCATATCATCCTCTCAGCTGGCGTCACATACATGCTTTAGTGGGCCCAAGCAGGCCTTTTGAAGGTGTGCCCAAGGGTGCTATATCAGTTCCCACTTTGGATTTTGTCTCCCCTTTTATTTTTGGACCGACTGTCTTGCTTCAGCTTAGGGTAGTCCCTCATCACATCGGACCACTGGGTGCTAAATAAGGGTGGGCAATCCTGTATCCTTCAGTTGTCATCCCCCTGTCCCTGTCCCTTTTCAGTGATTCTTCTCGTGAGTAACTCCTAGCCCAAGAGGTGCAGACTCTCCTACAGATGGGGGCCATGGAGGAGGTACCTCAAAACTTGAGAGGGAAGGGGTTTTACTCCTGATATTTCCTAATCCCAGAGGCCAAGGGGGCCTTTGGCCCATCCTGGACCTGCCTTACCTCAATAATTATCTCAAGAAACTGAGGTTCCACATGGTCTCTCTGGTCTCCATCATTCCCTCCCTCGGTCCAGGGGACTGGTATACCGCCCCTGACTTGAAGGGTGCTTACTTTCACATTTGCATCTTCCATGGTCATAAAACATTCCTCAGGTTTATTGTAAACCAGACTCATTACCAATTCACCATTCTTCCTTTTGGCCTGTTCGCAGCCCCCCACGTTTTCACAAAGTGCATGGTGCTGGTAGACGCCTTCCTCAAATTGTGTTCAGGTCTACCTGTACCTCGATGACTGGCTGATCAAGGGGCGTTCCAAGGCTCAAGTATTAAGAACAGCATCAGCATGGTCCAAGCCACCTTCCGAGCCCTGAGTGTGTGGATAAATGAGCAAAAGTTGACTCTGTTTCCAGTTCAGAGAATAGAATTTCTCGGGACAGGATTTGACTCGACCCATGCCAGAGCCTTCCTTCTGGAGGCCCGGTTCCAGAATATGTCAGACCCGATATCCAAAGTCATGGTCCATACAGTCATGACAGCCCAGGTTTACCTCAGGCTCCTGGGACACATGGCTGCATGTATTTACGTGGTCTGGCATGCAAGGCTATGCCTCAGGCCCCTGCAGACATGGTTAGCTTCAGTTTACTCTCCGAACAGACACCACTTGGACTCAGTGCTTACTGTTCCAGTCCAAGTCCTTGACTCCCTCGACTGGTGGAAGGACCCACATTCAGTAATGACGCATGTCCTCTTTGTTGCTCCCTAGCCATCAGTGTTCCTAGTCTCAGATGCATCAGACCTAGGTTAGGGAGCCCACCACAACAGTCTCAGGACCCAGGGCCTGTAGTCATGGGAAGAAGTCTTCCTGCACATAAACGTCAGGTAGCTCAGGGCAGTCTGCTTAGCTTGCCAAGTGTTCCTTCTCCAGATCTCAGGCAAGATACTGCAAGTACTGACAGACAACACCATAGCCATGTTCTACATTAGCAAGCCGTGAGAAACTCGATCCTCTGCTCTGTATCAGCAGGCCATCCATCTGTGGGACTTCTATGTGAAGCACTCCATCTACTGTAAAGCTTCACATCTTCCGGGAGCTCAGAATGCACTGGCTGATCACCTCAGCAGATCCTTCTCTTCTCACCGCAAGTATTCCCTTCCCCCAGAGGTGACCAGGTTCATCTTCCAAAGGTGGCGGGTCTCTTCAGGTAGACCTGTTATGACCCAGAAGAACAGGAAATGCCTCAGTTTTGCTTGCTGTGTGGGCAGTCCCTCTCCAATGCCTTCCTACTTCTATGGACAGAGCCCTTATTCTACACATTCACTCCAGTTTCTCAGGTTCACAAGGTCTTCCTGAAAATCAAGCGGGACAAGGAGGGAGTTATTCTTATAGCCCCACTGTAGCCACACTAACACTGGTTTGGCATGCTACTTGATCTATTGGCAGCAACCCTGCTACCACTCCTCCAACTTTGCTGGTCAGTTACTCCACCCAGATCTTGACTCCCTTCACCTAATTGCATGGATATTACATGGCTGAACCCGGAGGATCAGGACTGTTCGGAACAAATTTGACAGGACAGTCATATCTTTGACAGAATAGTCATATCTTTGACAGGAGAGTAGGAAGTTGTTCACTAGGGCTACCTATCTCGCTAAATGGAAGCGTTTCTCAACATGGTCATCCCAACGAGACTTCTCTCTGACTTTCTTCCTTTCAGTCTATCCTGGACTATGTGCTCCATCTAAAATACCAAGGACTGGCCCTCACATCTATCAATTTAGCAGGAATTTCGGCCTTTCACCCACCAGTGAATGGCAGGTCACTGTTTTCTCACAAGATGACAATCCACTTCCTTAAAGGATTGGAGAGACTGTATCCTCAGGTCCGTGAACTGATCTCCCCATGGACATAAACTTGATTGTGTTGAGGTTCATGGGTACTCTCTTTGAGTGCTCTTTGCTGCTTCTCTCTTGGAAGGTTGCTTTCATGGTAGCAATCACCTCAGCCAGAAGGGTCTTTGAAATCAAGGCTCTTGCATCAGAGCCTCCGCACATGTTGTTCAAGGACAAGTTCCAGCTGCGCCTCCACCCAGCCTTCCTGCCAAAGGTGGTTTCGCAGTTCCATAGCAACCAGGCCATTTTTCTGACAGCCTTCTTCACAGAGCCTCACAGGAACTCAGAGCGGCAGCTTCACTCATTGGATGTTAGGCATGCCCTCGCCTTCTACATAGAAAAGACTGAATCCTTTTGCGGATCCACGCAACTCTTTGTAGCAGTGGCAGAGAGGATAAAAAGCCTTCCAGTGTCAGCCTAGAGAATCTCATCCTGGATAACTTCCTGTATTCAGGCATGCTATGAGTATGTGAATGTCCCATCTCTGGCCATCCTGACCACTCACTCCACGAGTTCTCAGGCCTCCTCAGCAGCATTCCTCATGCAGTTTCCCATTCAAGATCTCTGCAGGGCCGCAACTTGATCATCGGTACCTATCTTTTCTTCCCACTATGCCATTTCCCAACAGTCTCAAGACAACACCAGGATCAGGAGAGTAGTGTTGCAGTCGTCATATCCATGAACTCAAGCCCACCTCCTCGGATACTACCTGTGAGTCACCTAACGTGGAATGGACATGAGCAAGCACTTGAAGAAAAATGGTTACTAACCCTTCTGTAATTGTTGTTACAGTTGTTCTTCAAGATGTGTTGCTCATGTTCATTCCACAACCCACCCTTCTACTCTTCTGCTGGAGATGTCTGGCAAGAAGGAACTGTGAAGGTGTGCGGCCAGTGGGGCATGAGCTTGTGGCACCAGAGGACTTTACAGTATACCACTGAGGGGGAAAAACCTCCGGCAACAGCGCATGCAGTACGTATGCACTTAATGTGGAATGGACCTGAGCAACACATCTCAAGAACAGTAGTTATGGAAAGGTTAGTATCTGTTTTTTCATCAGTTGACAGTTAAAAGCTAAGAATAACACACAGTTCTTGTAACCATTCAGTTGCATTTTATCTCACCCTTTCAAGCACTGTTAAAGTTTAAGACTTATGCAGACATGGTGTGGAATTTGTTGGATCCATTTGAGAATAATTGCACTATGATATTTTTATGTTCACCTTTTTAATAACGGCTCTGAGGTTGTTCATTGGCACCATGCCTTGAAGAGGCAGAGATTGCTTTGAGATTGCATCTGACGAAATGGGTATTCACCCACAAAAGCTCATGCTCCAGTACATCTGTTAGTCTATAAGGTGCCACAAGTACTCCTGTTCTTTTTGCAGATACAGACTAACATGGCTGCTACTCTGAAATCTCCCACTTTGTGATGCAGCAGCATTTTATTTATTTGAATTCCTCTGATATATGTCAATCACCATTGCTGACATGCACAGCCTTTCAGAGCCATTATAGCAGGTTAACTTGGAGAAAAAATGCTCTGTCATTCTCAATTACTGGTGCGTTTAGAAGTAAGAGGAAATATTGGGTGTCCTATTTGGAGAGAGAACGTTTAAAGAGGACACAGTCAACTTGAAAAATCACATTTCTGTTTGGAAATATTTTGGTTATTTCAAGTTTTGTTTATACTCATCCTAGATACAAGACGTTAGGAAAAAGTTTTCTATATTTTCATTTAATTTACTTTATGCTTTATGTAATTTTGCTGTTTTTATCATGATGAAGTGTGCTTCCTGTCTCTTCTCCCCCCCCCCCCCCCCCCCGGGACTTCTGCATAGGGTTTTGGAACATAAGACGCTAGCAGGTGATTGGGGGAACCCCCTTCTTCACTCCCCTAACTTCTATACAGGACTAGGGAGAAACAGCTGCCTTGGCAAGGGGCAGAGAGTCTCTTCTTCCTTACCTAGAATTGTTCAGAGGGTCAGAGACCAATAGGAGCCTCATTTGGATATGTTTGGTGGTAGTGTGCTTGGTCCCACACACTTTCCCTTGCTGAAAAGAACCTTTAGAACATAATCAGAGAAGCATTAAATTGCTTATAATTTTTTTTAATGATTTTTTAAAATACTCAGGACATATTGTTTAATGTGATGCTGTCAGAAATGTGAATTTTTTTTAAATGGTAGGCTTGCCAGGCTAAGCTGGTAGACGAGTTGCACTCATCGTTGCATTACTTGCAGTGTACAGTAAGAAATTTGAGTGAGCAATGGATTGCACAGAAACTAAGTAATTGGTATAGAGAGAGTTTTGCGGCTTCACATTTGAAACTAGCCCAGGGTTGTTAGTGAGTTAAATTGTTCAAGATTTGATGGCTATTTGGTGGCCTATGTGAAAGGATGTTAGTGGTCTCTGTCCAATTCTCAGTGAGCAAGAGTCTCATCACAAAAAATATAACTGTTGGAACTAATTCAAATCCAGATGCATTGGAGATGAATGACATCCAGTTATAGGGTTCTGTGTTCTGATCTGTCTTTTGGTGTGGTTGACACTGTTCAGGGTCATGAATGATCTCCAGCTAGCTTTATATCAGTGTCAGCTGGCAGGTTGGTCATGCTGGATCTCATTCATGTGAATGAACAGGGGTTGTTGCTTCAATGACTAGGTGTGTTGTAGTGATTCCAGTCATACCTACAAGAGTCGGTGGTGCTGGGGCAATTCTGTGGTCAGCACTGAAGGATTTGAAACTTTATACAGCTCTGTGTCGTTTACCCCTAGGACTCTGCCAATTATGTCTCTAATCTGGAGGAATGTGTGAATGCTATTTCCATTTGGGTATTTCTAAACTACTTTGTCCTCCTCCCTGGGAAAACAAGTGGTACTACTGACAAAAGTCGTAAGAGCAAGTTCCTTCTCTTTTGTCCTCCATTTGTTGAGGTGATTTACTTGGAGGTAGTGAATTTGGTTGAGAAACTCTGGCATTAACTTCAGGCAAGCCCTTCCCACGAAAGCTCCATGTATTGAATGTGATATAAAGTGTTTGTCTTAATAGCAGAGTTTACACAGGCTACACCTCTGTTTATCCCATGACAACCTTGCGAAAGCAACACATATACACATGATCAGGAGGCTTGATTATTGTAACTCTGTCTTTGTAGGATTTACGACATGGTTTCTCCATCACTTCTCCTTCATTCAGAGTAAAGCAGTTTGTTTGCTCATTGGGACTGAGCCAATTGTGAGCACATTATGTCCACTCTGTAGTGTTTACATTGCCTGACTAGAAATTGGTGGATTGACTTTTGGCTGGCAGTATTTACTTTTAAAGCCCTTAAGGTGCAGACCCTGCTATGTTCAAGAACTTCTCCTTAAGGTTCCTTCTGACTGGTATTTATAAGTAAACTTTTAAGAATTCTGCCATTGTGTTTGTCCACAAATTGTTGTATCTTTGATATTGTGGATAGGTGTGTAACTTGCTTACTTCTGAAAAGCATCTTGGTTCAACTCTGTTTTCTTTTTAAAAAGCATCTAAAAGCACTTTTCTCAAAGAGGTTTCTAGAATGACCCAGTGTTGACTGCCTGTATACTGCCTTTCCCTCCCACTTATTTCCTCCCCGTTTTCTTAATCTGAATCTATCAAATTAGTTTTAATTGTCAGTTTTAATGAGTGAACTTTTAATACCAACTATTTAATTATGTGGTGTAATTTTAACTCACTATTTTGGATATTTCTGTGGTGCCCCGGATGGGGAGAGCAGAATCAGTAATAAAAGTATTGTTAGCATTTTTGCTAGTTTCAGCAGAGACCAAGAGGGTCATGGAGACAGAAATCCCATCAATTTTTAGAGGAGACACTCCATTTGAAACTGTGATCAGAATATATTCATGAGGACAGCGTAGGGAAACTTGACCTGCTGCTGTACACTAGGATCAACCTGCTTCAAAGACTCAGTCCCCTGCTTTTCACAAGCACTAAATTCACTTGCATACAAAAATACCTTTTAAAAAAAATTACTGTGCAGAGGTAAGGTGGGAACGCAAAAGCTTGATTAATTCTAAGGATCTGTTTCTTAACATTGACCTTTTAATTAAGGAGCAATAGTTGTAGCTCCATGGTTCAAATTAAATCTAAATGCTGTTTGAATCACCTCTAATTGTCAGTTATATAGATTAAAAGCCAAACTTTTCTCGCCTTACTCACGTGAATATAGTAATCCCTTTGCCATCAGTGGTACTAGGTGAACAAGGTTTGACTTTTGCTCAGTGCTCAAGCTAATGGCTGTGCATTTCGGTATACAGACATTCTAATCTGATTCTTCTTTGTTTCACAGCTGGAGTTGAGATAAAATTTGCTATGAACAGGAAACACTGAGTAAATTAAACCCATACAGACACTGTCTATTTTCATAGGTATTAATTCAATTAAACAAGCATTACAGAGAGCAAGTCTGTCCCTTGAGTTTCATGTTAGGTTCATGTTTAAAATATTCAAAAGGAATTTTATATTAACATATACAGTTCCTTTAGGTTTGCAAGGAAATACTTCAACTTTAACAGAATGTTGATGAAAAATTTATTTATGCTGACAGCATTTTTACTATGATTAACAGTATTAACAGAGTTGTGTGAATGAAAGTAAATAAAATATTAATTGTGGATTAGAACAGATCTGCTAATGTGTATATATTGTTTCTCAGTAGTTTTAAATCAAATAGCTTTGCACTTTTCTGACTTAAAAGGCTGTGTTACACTAGAGATCCTGTTAGCATTTGAAACAGTACAGAATAGCTCATTCTGTGTTTGGAATTTACTACCAATGAGATTCCATCTCTTCAATGGCTGTTGATCCTTTGTAGGTTGATACAGTGAATTAGAATTACTGCAGTTTTCTTGTGCATAGAAACATTGAAGAATTCTAGTAAGAGAAAATTCTTTCCTCAATATGTAAATTTATTTCAGGTGAACCTTCTAGTACTGCAGTTGTTAAGAGAACATACAGTAGCTGATTCCAATATAAACACCTTTTATGCGGGTATTTTATAACCAGTCTCAAAAAGTTCCATCTTGGCTGAAACTTGGCATTTGAAATCTAGTCCTGGACTGTTTCTCAACCAACTTTGATATAATTTAGGGATGGATGCATAAGTGGATGGTGTTTTGAATGATAGAGGTTTTATGTGGGATGTATTTGGAAATATTCAGAAAACTTAAAACTAACCTTCCCCTTAAAGCGGGGGTCTCAAAGTCCCAGCCCGTGGGCCATCTGCGGCCCGAGAACCTCCCCGCTGCGGCCCGTGGAGGAGAGACACATGCAGCCAGGCTGCCGGCTCTGTCTGCTGTAGGCGCTGCGCCCCACAGCTCCAGTTGGCTGGGAGAGAGGGACAGAGATACCATCACAGAGTCGGCCATGGAGGCAGTGTCACTTTTTTCCACAATGAATATAAACAAGCCAAAATCCCAAACACAACTATCTGATGCACACCTTGCTGCAATCCTGAAGGTTTCAACTGCTCAGTCACTGAGGCCAAACATCAACGAACTGACAGACCTGAAGCATTGTCAAGTGTTTGGCAAACACTAAAAACTCTCTGGCAAGCAAAGACTTGTATAAAGTTGTATGACCGTTTTATTATTTCTCAGAAATTTGAAATAAAAATACAATATAAACGTTTTCTTTTTTGAACACCATCTTCAGTGACATTATTGGCCCGCTGGGAGGATTTGAGGACTGGCATTAGCCCTAAGGTAAACTGAGTTTGAGACCCCTGCCTTAAAGTAATTGTATATGATGGATATGAAGTAATTCCATAACAATGGTTCATATATCCCATAGCTGTCATTAAAATAAACATCATTTGATTTTATTGATATATATTAAATGCATTATACATAAATGTCTGGTCGTTATATTTTATATCACAGTATTTTTATTCCATATATCTAATGTCTCAAAACATGAAGAAACAACCCACAGTTAATTACAAGAAAGAATAAGTTTTCTCAAGCCTGACAAAGCTGTAGAAAGTTTTTCCGGTAATAGTTGATAATTAGGAAAGGAGATTAATTTATCATCTAGGTAAAAAAGCAACAAATACAAAGAAATGGAAACAAGATGGGGAAAAGGAAAAATTTATTCAAATTTTGCCGGGTATTAGTTTCTTCCTTGTGAGATCTGGTGCTCCATGATTCATTACAAATGGGTTCTTCCCCCTCAACTTCCAGCCACTCTCCTCTCTAGCTTCATAGCATACTGACAACAGGCAGAGCTGTTCAGAGAACTGATTGCCTCACTAATTCCTGAGAGTCTCACCTCTACTTGGAGAAAGAGAAGGTTTCTTTAGGTCTTTCTCCAGGCAGATGCTTATTTCTAGTGTATGTCTTGTGACAAATGTTTTTTCAGTCTTTCCCTTGGTTTTCTTCCATTAAAACCCTTATAATGGTATGAGACGGGTTAAAATAATACTTGTTTTGCTTCTTGGCTCAGTTTACATGATGTTTTTAAGTTTCCCTTCCATTTGTGGAGATTTGTTTTACTGTTGGTTATTTCCCATTTGTAATGGAGTCCCAGCTGCCTATGGGAAAGAATGGTAAAATTTACTTACATACCCATAATTTTGCTTTCTCTAAGTGGGCAACTGGTGCTTTGTGAAACCCCACCTATGAGGTTGCCTAATTTTGGTTAATTTGCATTAATTCCTGTTGGAAAGGAAATATCTGTCTTCCCATTTTCCCTAATGACATGTTCCTGGAGAGAGATGGAGAAATCCTAAGAAGAGGAAATCTAAAGAACTTGCTTTAAGATGTCTTTGCTATTTTTTGTATTATAAATGAAGAAGTACATCAAGGGTTCCCAAACCTGGTACGTGAGCTTGATATTCAATCCATTTACTTCACAACAATTTTTTTAAAAAGGTGGTACATGAAGAAATAAAGTTTGGGAGCTGTTGAAGGAGATAAATGTTAAGGGATCATATCTGGAGATGGTTTATCTTACACAATGTTTAGTCTCTTTTTGGCTATGGCAATTGGCTGAGGGAGTTAGGGTGGTAATTAGTTCTCTGAACAACTCTTCCCAATGGCAGTACTTTGGAAGCTAGAGAGTGAGAAGTTTAGGAAAAAGACCTTCCATGTGTGGAGGATGAAGGAGAAAAACCCACTTGCAGTGGGTAACAAAATAGCAGCTGATCACGTCAAAGACAGCACTTTTACAGGTAGATAAATACATTTTACCTTTTCTCTATCTATAATAGAATCCTCCTCTTCGTCTCTTTCCTGTGTAGCATCTTAAACTTTTGTTGTTGTTTGAGTTGCTTATTCAAAAACATTTATAAAAATTGCACTCTGAAGTCAATTGTAATTTTGGAGGATTAAAAAAACAACAGATGCCTGAACACCAATCCAATTCAATTCCTTTTTAAGCAATCCAATTCTGTGCTTCCTTTTTTGTTTTACATGGGCTATCTGGGGAAAAATGTACACAATGGCTATCCTAAATATAAATTTCTTTTTGCTTCTGTATTTTTTTCAGTTTAGTGAATGTAATAACTTTATTTTTTCCATGATCATTTTGAAAACATAACAACAAAGTAATCCCAGGAGACCAGATTGTATAAAATAGCCCCGTTCATTAAAATTATTAGATAAGCAGCCCATTTCCTGTGAACTAATACTACTGAAATTGCTTACACTAGGTACTGTATTTGAACTGAATTACTTCTGTATTCTTATTTGGGTGTTTCTCGTTGTATAGATGTTTTTGGACTGCACTTGAAGATAGATTAGTTGAATTTAGATGAACAGTTGAGCACTTTTTTTTATGACAAAGTGGAAAATAAATGTAGAAAGGACTAATCAAATATAGATAGAAAGGAAAACTGGTGATTTGTGAGTTGTATTGGATAATAAATTTAATGAGGCAACAGTGTTAAACTGTTGAGGGGAACAATAAATGCTATTTTGTGTTTCATAAATCTGAATATTGCATATAAATAAGGGAGGTGATTATTCTCTTGTATTTAACTAAGGGCTAAACACTCCAAAGTACAGAATCACATTCTATAAAATAAGATATAGACAAAGAACAGCAGCAAAATAATAAAGTCCTAGCAGGGCCGGCTCCAGCATTTTGGCCGCCCCAAGTGGCGGGGGGCGGAAAAAGCCGCGATCGGCAGCTTCATTCTTCGGCAGCAGGTACTTTGCTCTGAGAAGCACTGAGGGACCCACTGCCAAAGAGCCGGACATGCCGTCCCTTTCCATTGGCCGCCCCAAGCACCTGCTTTCTGCGCTGGTGTCTGGAGCCAGACCTGAGTCCTAGGAAAGTAAAACTGAAGAGGCAATATTTTTAAAGCAGTGGGAATGTTCGGTTTAGATGCAAGGACCCAGAGGGAATACGGAATAACAGTCTACAAGTATGTAGAATTATGTTTTAATACTGGAATCAAAATAGTGATTTGAGAAGGGAACAAGAAATATGTTTAAAGTACTGCAGGGAAATTATATCCCCAAGTTTTAAGGAAAACTTTAGGCAATGGAAAATGTTGTATGGAAATAGTCCACAGGTTGGGGTGTAGTATTGCTAACAGAATGCAGACAGCAATATCCGTTAAAGTGGAGGTGTCTTGACATTTAGCCACCAATGCCATGAGGCGGTGTGCCTCAGATATCCCTTCTACACAGCAGCATGGACCTGTTATGCTTTTGCTGCTGTGCCAAGCTTCCAGTCTGTTTACAGGTATAGGCTGAAAAGTAACATGCTTGTGGAGCTGTCTTGTCACCGTCCCTAGCATGTACAACAGTTTCTTCCACAAATCAGGTATATCTCACATCTTTACAGGGTTTACTAATAGTATGAATTCTTTTGTTTTATCCCATAGGTGAATTAGCAAAAGACACAAGGGGTTAACAGCAAATCTACGGTGGACAGGCTTCGTTCACTCAATTTGACTTGTTTAGCATCTATTGTATTTTCCCAGTTCTCTATGCCTTCTGATGCAGATTCTTCTGCCTCTTTGGGGAAGGCTTCTAATTCAGGCATGTGTTTGAGGCTTTGGCAAGGAGAGGGTGTACTGCAACCATGCCTGTCCTCGGCCCCTCCCTCTGGAATTTCTCTGGGCTGGATCCCACTCCCTTGTGAAGTTCCACCCATGCAGAGATTCTCTCCCCCCCTCCCAGGAGAGAAGAGTTTTATCTCTTACAAGTGTAGCAAGAACAACATCTTTCAATGGGGTGCTTTGGACCTGTTTGGGCACCCCTCTTTCTGTTACCAACAGATCAGCTGGATGGACACCCTCCCCATCCCCCAGGAGACCTGACCCCCAGGTTTCCCTTAAAACCTGATCCACAGGAGAGGGGGCTGGCATTTTAAATGCATACTTTTCACACACTTCCTGGGAAAGTCCCTTTCTACTAGGGGCGGCTCCAGGCACCAGCACGCCAAGCAAGTGCCTGGGGCGGCAAGCCACGGGGGGGCGCTTTGCTGGCCGCCGCGAGGGCGGCAGGCAGGTTGCCTTCGGCGGCATGCCTGCAGAGGGTCCGCTGGTCCCGTGGCTTCGGCAGACCTCTGGCAGGCATGCTGCCGAATCCATGGGACCGGGGACCTCCTGTAGGCAAGCCGCCAAAGGCAGCCTGCCTGCCGTGCTTGGGGCGGCAAAATACCTAGAGCCGCTCCTACTTCCTACAAAAGGTGGCCGGACTCTCTGCTCCTCTCCCCCCGCCAGTCTGGGCTTCCCTCTCTGGGCTCCCCTCTGGGTCAGACACTCCTGTGTGCCCAGAAAGGGAAGGTGACTCTGGTCCAGCTAGGAGCTCACAGCTACCAGCTATGGCAGACTCTTCACTGGCCAGCAGAATTCCCCCCTTTTCACTTAGGTTGGATCTGCTTCCAGGTACAGAGATCTTGGGGTCTGTTTCCACCGCAGTGATCACCAGGACCCCAACTTCCACCTTTGAGACACACCCCTCTGTGCACCGCAGGGCAGGCCCTGCCCCCTGCTGACCTGCAACTTCCTGGCAGTCAGCAGCTATGGTGGCCCCCCTGTTACAAGGTCCAGCCCCTCCCTCTGGAATTTTCCTTAGCCCTAGGGCTACAGAAACTGGCCATAACAATCCCTGCCCCATAAAGCTGCATTCTTTACTGGTGCAGAGGAATCTAAGGCCTTGGCTACACTCACACTTTACAGTGCTGCAAGTTTCGCGCTCAGGGGTGTGAAAAAACACCCCCGTGAGCGCTGCAAGATACAGCGCTGTAAAGCATCAGTGTAATCAGAGCGGCAGCGCTGGGAGCACGGCTCCCAGCGCTGCAAGCTACACCCGTAAAGGATGTGGTTTACATGCAGCGCTGGGAGAGCTCTCTACCAGCGCTGCCGCTCTGACCACACTCACACTTCAAAGCGCTGCCGTGGCAGCGCTCCCGCAGCGCTGCCGCAGCAGCGCTTTGAAATTCGAAGTGTAGCCATACCCTAAGAGACACCTTCATATCCCCCCAGCAGTCCATGTAACTTCACCCCCCACCCCCTGGGGCTTTTAGCACAAGATTCCTTCTCACTGCTGACCAACCCTGGGACAGATTCTGCCACATTAAAAAAATCCTTTCCCAGTAAAAATGGTGCAAAATTGTGTGCCACCGTTGCAGCAGTCAGTTCAGCCTGAAAATCCCGAGTTTGCATGTGTACTTTAGCTAAAGGTGCAAGGACTTTGTGACCCCCGACCAGCTCTAATTCTGCCATTTTACCTGGCAGCAAATCCTTCTCCTGGATCAGGTCCCTCCTGCGCACAGAAATCTCAGTACCCGTGTCCCTCAATCCAAGAAGCACTTCACCATTAATTTTAACAGCGTGCATATGCTCATTGCTTGGTTGTGTGAAAGCAAGCTTTACAAATTCTGTGTGGAAAGAGGCCACAGCCTGGCTCTGAGAAGCCTGTTGCCTGTTTCCACTCAGCAAGGGACACTTATTCCTCAGGTGCTCAGTGGACTTACAGTGATCGCACCACTTGGGCTCCTCTGCTTGCACAGGAAATTTGGGATGAGTACCAGGGGAATGGGGAGGTGACCGCCCAGCCTCCTTTTCCCCAGGGGTAAAACTGTGATTCTGCTTTCCTCCAACCCTGTACCCCTCTGCCAGTGGTTTTATGTTTGATTGCAGCTTGTGCTTGCTCATAAGAGTCTGCATACCCAGCTAACTCACCCACTGCACTTATCTTTTTGTCCCACAAATATTGTTTTACATCATCACTGCACATATTCAGAAAGTGTTCCTGAGTAACCAGATCACACATCCCTTCAAAGCTTGTATTGCCTTTCCCCTGCATCCACTTATCTACCAAATCTCTCATTTCATTGGTATAAGCCATATTACTCAGTCCAGATCCCCACTAAAGACTCCTGAATTTAATCCAGTAGGTTTCAGGTGTAACCTGAAACTGTTTCAGAACCAGATCCTTAAATTTACCATAGTTTGAAGCATCATCAATAGGCATCTTATTGAATATGTCCAGAGCTCTGCCAGTCAATTTTGCTATCAGTGTGGTCATCTTTTGATCTTCAGGGATGGCATGGAGGGTGCCCAGTCTCTTGAAGGTGATGAAATATTTGGCGATATCACTGGATTCCTCATACTGTAGACACAGTCACTCCCATTTATGGATTTTTGGGAAAGTGGAGCCAGCAGGTGGAGGGTTTTGTCTCTTCGACTCCATTATAGCCAGTTCATGCTTCTGGGCCTCCCTCTGGGCCTCCCTAGCTCTCTCGTGGGCAGCTGCCTCTGCCTTCACCCTTGCTGTCTCTGCCTCCATAGCTGTCTTGTGAGCAGCCTCCTCCTTCTCCATCAGTCTTTTATGTTTATTTTCTTTCTCTTTTGCTTCCAGTCTAGCCAGCTCCAGTTTGTTAGCTGCTTCACTGGTAGTCCATTTTTCTAATTTCTTCTGCTGGGCCACATCCCCTCTGCAGTTCACTGAAACTGGGATGCACTCAGCTCAATGTTCAGACTTTATTTTGCTTCCTTTTCTGTCCCTACTTCCCTCACTGGAAATAAGCAAACAGAAAATAACAAACCAGTAACCACTTTGTCTGTTCTCCAGCCACCACGCTTAAAACTCATGTAAAATCACTACCAGTACCTTAAAGCAATCAGCTGTTCACAGATCCTGCTCAACTATGCCACTGTGACAGGTTGGATCACAGAAACCCTCTTGGGAGCTGTCACTTGATGTGCGAAGACTGCTTCTACCCCTGCTTTCCCTGCCAGCTCAGGACTCCAGCACCTTGTCTTGCTGGCCAGATACTCCTGTCTGCTCCAATACAGACTCAGGGTCTGAATTACTTGCCACAAAGCTGCAGGTTTACCTAACAGAAGTGTTCCTGTCTTTAACACTGAGATGCCCAACTCCCAATGGGGTCTAAACCCAAATAAATCCGTTTTACCCTGTAAAAAGCTTATACAGGGTAAACTCATAAATTATTCGCCCTCTATAACACTGATAGAGAGAGATGCCCAGTTGTTTGCTGCCCCAGTTCTGAGTTAATTAATAAGTAAAAAGTTATTTTATTAAATACAGAAAGTAGGATTTAAATGGTTCCAAGCGGTAACAGACAGAACAAAGTAAGTCACCAAGCAAAATAAAATTAAATGCACAAATCTTTGTCTAATCAAACTGAATACAGATAAGATCCTCACCAGTTCCAGAATGCTCCCTTTTACAGACTAATCTCCTTGTAGCCTGGGTCCCCTGTAGTTACTGTCCTTTGTTCCAGTTTCCTTCAAGTATCCTGGGAGGTGGAGAGGCTCCCTCTTTAGCCAGCTGAAGACAAAATGGAGGAGTCTCCCAGGGGTTTAAATAGACTTTTTCTTGTGGGTGGAGACCCCCTCCTCACTCTTATGCAAAGTCCAGCTCCAAGATGGAGTTTAGGAGTCATCTGGGCAAGTCACATGTCCATGCATGAATCACAGTTTTTAGAGGTAGCATCCATTGTTTACATGCTACCTTGAATGTCCTCAAGTAGACTTCTTATGTGGATTAGAGCATTCCAAGATCCATTGTCCTTTAAGTGTTTCTTGATTAGGTACTTAATTTCAACATTCCTTTCTCCAGGAATTGACCAAATGCTCTAGTAAGGTTATTTAGAAATCAAGCCAGTACACAGCCAACATTCATAATATTCATAACGTCAAATACAAAAATGATACATGCATGCAAATAGGATTAATGCATTCAGTAGATCATTACCTTTACGGAGAAATGTTACATGGCATATGTAGCATAAAACACATTCTAAGCATATTTCCATAAAGCCATATGGGAAGTACCATCACAGAGGGACCTTGTCAAAAGCTTTCTGAAAAACTAAGTACACTATATATACCGGATCCTCCTTGTCCACATGCTTGGTGACTCCCTCAAAAAATTCTAGTAGATTGGTGAGGCATAATTTTCCTTGACAAAAACCATTTTGACTCTTCCCCAACAAATTATGTTCATGTATTTGTCTGACAATTTTGTTCTTTACTATTGTTTCAACCAATTTGTTCGGTACTGAAGTCAGGCTTACTGGCCTGTAATTGCCAGGATCAGTTCTGGAGCCCTTCTTACAGCATTAATTTTCCTACTGGGGTTGTCAACTTTCTAATAGTAGAAAACCGAACACCCTTGTCCTGCCCCTTCCCAAAGGTCTCGCCTTGCCCTACCCCTTCTCTTAAGCCCCGCCCCATGCTCAGTCCATCCTCCCCCGCACTTGCTCTTGGCACCCTCACTCACTAGCTCATTTTCACCAACCTGGGGCGAGGGGTTGGGGTGCAGGAGGGGGTGAGTGCTCTGGCTGGGGGTGTGGGCCAATGAGGGGGTTTGGGTGCAGGAGGGGCTTTGAGCTGAAGCAAGGGGTTTGGGTGTGGGAGAGGGTACGGGCTCTGGGTTGGGGCCAGAAATGAGGGGTTCAGATTATTGGATGGGACTCTGAGTTGAGGCAGGGATTGGGGTGCAGGAGGAGGTTCGGGGTGTGGGTTCCGGACAGGCAGCGTTTACCTCAAGTGGCTGGCTCCTAGGAAGTGACTGGCATGTATGGCTCCTAGGTGGAGGCCTGGCCAGGTGACACTGTGCACTGCCCCCGTCCGCAGGTCCCGCAGCCAATGGGAGCTGCAGAGCCAGCGCTCGGGGCAGGGGCAGCAGCAGCGTGCGGAGTCCCTGTGGCTGCCCCTATGTCTAGAAGCTGGAAGGACATCTTGCCGCTTCTGGGAGCTGCGCGGAGCCAGGGAGGGAACCTGCCTGCCCCACTGCACAGCCGACTGGGCTTTTTATGGCCTGGTCAGCACCGTCCCGCCAGAGGTCCTTTTTCAGCCAGGTAGTACGGTTGAAAACTGGACATCTGGCAGCCGTATTTCCTCTCCCTGTTATGGCAAAATCCCGTATAGCTACTGAAAAATGTTACATCAATCATCTCCATTTTTCAGAAGGTGTTTGAAAAATTCTAAAGAACTGTAAACTGCATTCATTCTCTACGTTGATCAAAAATAGTTGTTTATAAATTAAGATATAATGGCTTTTTGATCCTGTAGTAATGAGAAATCCCTTAATTTATTGTGTTAATAGATAACTGTTTTTTAAAATGTGCTCTCCACTTATACCAAATAAAACAAATGTTTATAGAAAGTTTCATTTTGTCACACTGAGTGGTGCATTTTATGGAGTTTATATTTTGTATAATAAAATGGAGATTTTGACTTTTAGTATGGTTCTGGACTCTAGAAAGGTGATGCTAAAGATTATTTTATTAGACATACGAATTTAAGCATTTTTAAAATTCCAAGAAAAGTTTTATATTTGTTACAACCTGAGGTCCCAATCATACAAACAGAAGTGCCTGTTCAAGCCTTTGTGACCATATGGATTTCCATTAAGTATGCATGGGCATAAGGGTCTGCCTGCACAGATCGCTTTGTAGGCTGAGCACCTATAATGGCTGTGTGAGCAATATTGCTAGGACACATGAAAGACAAATTAACAATGAAAGAAACTGTGTATTGAAGCTCATTTGGACAGGGACCATACCTTTATTTTAAATTTTTATTTAGGTGTTACCAGAGAAAATTTTTAAATAATAATTAATGAAGTAACATGGAGCTCAGAAGTGAAGCAAAACATTTAGACAAGTTCTGTGCTGCAATATAAATAAGTATATAGCTACACATCTGTCATAAATAGATAGGTAAGGTAAGGGTTAAGTTTCTTTTACCTGGAAAGGGTAACCAAACACCTGACCAGAGGACCAATCAGAGAACTGGATTGTTTAAAGCAGAAGGCAGAAAAAGGAATCTTGGATACTCCGGGGTCTTTTTTGTTTTCTCGGCTGTGAGTAAACAGGTTTCCTCCTAACTCCTTTTTTGTCCAATATTAACCAAAAGTCGGTGAGTACAAAGGACCCCCAAAGCAATTCGGCTACTGAGAACTTTGGTTGTACAAATGATGTGGATGGGCTGTGTCTTTTGTTGTTTTCTTCGGCTGTGAGTTAACAAGCTTCCTTCCTAACTGCATCTTATCTCCAAGTGTCTCCTACACATCTGTGAGTACAAAGGAACCCCAAGCAATTCGGCTTGAGGCTTTGGGTGTGTTGTATTTACATGTATGTGGATTGGTTGGACTGTTTGCAATCGGGCTATCTTTTAAATCAGACTGTTTCTTTTCATATTTCTTATAAGCAAGAGCCTGTATTGAGTTTCTTAATGCAAGATATTGTTTTATATTTTCTTTCTTTTTATAATAAACTTTTCTTTAAAACGTGTGGAAGTTTCTTTCTCTAGGGAGGCAAAGGGGAAGGAAAGCCAGGCTGTGGGCTATATTTTCCTATTGCTTCAGGGAAAGAGCAGGCTACGGGGAAAGGAAAAAGAATCACCTTATATCAGGTATCTGTTCTCCCTCACGGGAAGGAGGACACGGGAAAGGCAAAGCCAAGCTGTTGGTATTCTTGATCTCAATTGTCCTGAGTGGCAGAGAACGCTTATCTCTTGGGAAGCAGAGAAACCGGTTCTTGGCAAGCCTGGGAAGGAGGGGGGGAAGGGAGTTTCTCCCTTGCTTTTAGCCATCCAAGGCATTTTGGAATCTGGGTGTCCCCCCAGGGAGGGTTGGGGACACGAGAGAGGAAAGGGGGATCAGCCCCATCAATTCCTGATCTGGTGGCAGCGAGAATATCCAAGCTGGTAGTCGAGCTTGGGGGAGGTTAGGTAAGCCCCAGATTTTGGACGCAACAAAAGTCCAGGTTTGGGACAGGTACCAAGTGGACGCTATAAGTCGTGGGATACGGAGGCTAGATTACCACATGAGTGGCAGCAGGTGGGGATGTTCCAAAATCCAAAACCAGCTAAGCTACCTTACTTTTAATTTTTTTTTCCTGCTAGGCATTAGCAGGCAGATAGGATTGGGTTTTAAAGGCAGACAGAGAAATTTTTTTCCCCTGCCTGTTCAGCAGTTCGCATTTTTAGTAGGCTCATTCACAAGCCATTAGGCTAGTGGGGGTAAACAAGTAGCATTCCCTTTGGAGATGGCTTGCTAGCAATCACACACAGTAGCAGGAGGAAGGAAATTGGTTAAAGGACCGAGAGAGAATTTTTTTCCTGCTTGCTTTTAGCAGCTTGCATTTTTTTTCCGCTTGCTTTAGCAGCTTGCTCGTAGCAAAGTCATTAAGAAACCCCATAACGTCGTGTTTAAACAATAGCACTCCCTTGCGAGTCAACTATCCCAGACCAAGCAAACGCACAAGAAACAGTTGCTTTGTAGGCCAATTGGACAATTTCAAACAGGCTACAGAAGTCAAATTCAGTTTGCTAGCCAAATCTCAAGAGGCAGAAAGCCCAGCGCTTTCTAGACCACAGACACCCAGAGGGCACTCAAACACAAGAAAACAGGAACAACCGTCATGAGTTCCGCAAAAAAGAGCAGAAGAAAAAAGAGCCCGCAACAAGCCTAGACGAGCGAAAATGAAACATAGAAGACAGCTGGAACTAATTAAGGCTAAATTAAGAAGCCAAGAGTGCAGCACACAAAAGAGAACAAGAAGCCAAAAACAGCAGATACACGGAAAGACGACTTTGGACCATGAGGCACAGGCCTTCCGACGACAGCTAGCACTACTAGAGAGAGGCCACAACGAGGCCTTAGAGAGGAGCTGGCTAGGCAAATGCTCATAACCACTCCTAACCCTCGAATGATCACCAGATTTGGTTCAACCGCACACACAATTTTCACAACTACAAAGGCCAGTGAGGGACACATTCTGAGACAACTGTCTGTTAGCTACCAGAACCCAGCGAGGTAGTGACACCCGGATACCAAGTCAACGGGATAAACACAGCCACAGACATCCAGTACCTCAGACCCAGAACCTGGGATACAGCTAACCGAGCAACCAGCACAAGCAAGTGCACACCACACCTTCAAACAGCTGCCAACGCCAGAAGGGACAACGAGTCGAACTGGAGAAGCAACAAACACCATTCCAAACGGAGGCTCAGTGCAGAGCCTGAAACACCCACCAGGTGCAACCAGCAGAGAGCGGATGCACCCACGACAGAAGAAACAACCCCATCATCTACATCACTCCAGAGGGACCCAACCCAATGTCCCCAGCTCCTGATACAAACAGAGGCTCAGCAAAGCTCTGAATACCACCCAGGTGCACCAGCAGAAGCTGTGCACCAGCGACAGAAACAACCCCATCATCTAATCACTTCCAGAGGGACCTAAGACCAAGTCCCCAGTCTGAGGAAGAACTGGTGCTCACTTCAAGGGAACAGTTCCAGACTGAGCAGAAGCAGCAGGATGTTCAGCCTTCCAAGGAACTTGCTTTAGGTGCGCGCACGGAGCAACCACCACGCCTACTCAGCTCTTCTGACCGAGCATCGCGTGTCGCGGCATGGATTTCGTTACTGAGTCTCAGTTGACAGGCACACTACGACCTTTTATCGTCAGTACCGACCAGTATCGCACATCCAATAAGAACAAAATAAATAAGAGATTAGAAGAAAAAGGATAGAGAACAGAAACAAGAGAAAAAAAAAAAAAAAAAAAAAAACAAAATGAGACAGACCAGACAAAAGCAACGGAATTGGATAAGTTGCAACTTACAAAAGAAGAGAGGCTAACTATAAGCTTAGCCATATACATAAAAAATTGACAAATATACACCGGATCATTGGGGTCTACACCACCAAACAGGTTATAAAAATACCAAACACTCCAAATGGACGAGGGGATGGGCAAGAAGTGCAGTAGTCCAGTCTTGTGAGGTTGTGCACCAAACAGTGGAAATAGCCTCAAGATCTGGTGTCCGGGGCCCCTTCCAGCCACTCCCATAATTGAGGCTCCATACTTCAGCAAGGAGCTGGGAATTTCTGGGGTCTTTTCCAAAGAAGAACCCAGGGGAAAGCCAGTACGTTACTTGACTTCGTGCTTGCTACCCATGCCAGACGCAGTTGCTCTAACACACAGGGCTAAAGCAGTGTGCCAGGCCCTAACAGATATTTGCCGGGTCTCGGATGGCTCAGATTAACTGGTCAGTCAGGAAAAGAAATGCTATCATTGTGGTACGCCCTGGAAAAGCTACGTTCCATATGATTGGGACGACGCTTCCAGACTACAAACTGTACCATGCTGCCGCTAAAGTGCTTTTCCTGAAGATGTTAAAATCTATGTACTTTGACATGCTTATTATTTCTATGTGCATGTGATTGTATTCCTCTGTTTGTTTAAGGTTCTGGTAGAAATCACCTCCAGTGGAAGACTTGCTCCTCTCCACTGTCGTGAATTTTGAGGTGAGGCGTGTCATAAATGATAGGAAGTGAGGGTTATGTTACTTTTACCTGGAAAGGTGTAGACCAACACCTGACCAGGACCATCAGAGAATGGATTGTTTAAAGTCAGGGGCGGGATTTGGAATCGGGGTCTTTTTGTTTTCTCGCCGTGTGAGCTAACAAGGTTCTCCTAAATCCCTTCTTATTTCCATCATTATACCAAAGTCTGTGCAGTACAAAGGAACCCCCAAAGCAATTCGGCTATTGAGGGACTTTGGGTTGAAAATAGATGTGGATGGTGTGTCTTTGTTGTTTTCTCGGCTGTGAGTTAACAAGCTTCCTCCTAACTGCATTATTATCTCCAATGTCTCTATCATCTGTTGGTACTAGGACCACAGCAATTCGGTATGAGGAGCTTTGGTTGTATTTATGTATGTGGATTTGTTGGATGGTTAATGCGGCTATCTTTTAAATCGACTGTTTCTTATATTTCTTATAAGCAAGAGCATGTATTGAGTTCTTTATGCAAGATTATTGTTTTAATATTTTCTTTCTTTTTTATATAAACTTTCTTTTTAAACGTGTGGAGTTTCTTTTCCGTGGGAGGCAAGGGAGGGAAGCAGGTGTGGGCTATATTCCTATTGCTTTCAGGGAGAAGAGGAGGCTACGGGCAAAGGAGAAAGTCACTCTTATTCGGTATCTGTCTTCCCACGGTAGCGGCAGGCCGTGGACAAGGCCAAAGCCAAGTGTTGTATTTGCATTCTCAATTGTCTGAGAGCAGAGAACGCTTATCTCTTTGGGAGCAGAGGAACCGGTTTCTTGGCAGCTGCGGAGGAGGGGGGAAGGGGTTTCTCTGCTTTTAGCATTCCAGTCTTTGGTGGGATGGGTCCCCCAAGGAGCGTATGGGGACACCAGAGAGGAAAGGGGGGATAGCCTCATTCCTGATCTGGTGGCAGCAGAGAATATCCAAGCTGGTAGTGAGCTTGGGGGAGTTTCAGGTAAGCCCCCAGATTTTGGACGCAAAAGTCCAGGTTTGGGACAGGACCAGATTGTGGACGCTAAAGTCCAGGTCTGGGACTGGGAGGCTAGATTACCACATGACAACATCCAAAATAATTGTATCCGAAGAAAAATGATGTATGTTTTTTCCCCCCTGGTCTTAGAGCATTTTCTGTAGCTAGTCGTAAGACTGGCGGGCAAAAGGCTTATGCAGCTTTCTATAGTTTTTTATATATTTATTTATTTATTTATTTACAGGAAATGTCTTGTGTAAAAACGAATGATCCTGACTGTTTTCCTTATGTCCCATAAGATACAGTGAAATTTCCAACACCTGATGTAAGAATCAAACTGTCAAACTTAATACATTTACTATAAGCAATTGCTTGAAGATATGTAACTTCTCTTCTCTAAAAATGATGCAAGTAAAAGGAGACCTGACCAAGGTTGTGTAGTTGATTTTTTTTCTCTTTTAAATGTACATACTTTTGTTTAGTTTTAGGTTTTCTGTCAATGCAATGTAAGGAACTATGCAGTTTAATATTGTTCAAAGCCCTCTCTTTGCTTTATTTGATATTTTAGATTGTTCTTGCAATGAATCAAACCACAATATTTTAACAGTTCGGAAATTTTCCAGGCTGGGTTTCTGCCTTAGGCTGCATACTTTTGGGAAATGTCATCCAAAATGGTTCAGCCATTTCTGAGAATGAGGATGGTTCAAAATACATTGTATTGCCCATTTAAAAATAATTCTGGAGACCTTTTATTGAGAAACCCTAACATCCCCATGTTTGGAGCAGGTGTGTGAAATTTGGCAAAGGGAGGATGGAGTTTTGTGTCAAGGATGTGCCTTTTGCCATCCCCTTGAAAACCTGCCCAAATCTGGCCAAGTTATAAACTTTTGAGAAACTGCAGTTTGCATACATTTAGGAGAGAATTGCTGGAGCTTTGCAGCTAAACTCTCAGAAGATTCTGTCTACATTAAGCATACATTAAGCCCAAGGCTTTCCATGCAATTGCTGCTCCCAGCTGTTGTGGGCTGTGCCTGGTCCAGGTGCCAGAACTAGGAACAGAAAGCCTCTCTCTCTCTCCTGTGCTTTCAATGCCCTTCCTCATATTAGGCCCAGGCTGTGAAAAGGAGGCTGCTGTTTAATTCAAATGCTGAAGGGGAGAAGAGTGGGACCCAGAGGTGGCAATGGGAGGAGTAGATTGAGACGTGGGGACTGGGGAGACAGAGACTGGAGGCTGGCAGTGGGGGAGAGGGAAACTGAGGTTGGCTGACCAATGAGACTGGAAGCCAGTGGAGAAGAAGAAGCGGGAACTGTTGGACAAGAAGACTGGAATCAATGTGAGGGGAGACTGGAACTGGTTGGGCAAGGAGACTGGAATCAGTGTGAGAGGAGACTGGAACTGGTTGGGCAAGGAAACTGGGAGCTAGAGAGGGAAATGGGGAGGCCTGGGAGCCTATGGGCTAGAGAGGGATAGGGGGAGACAGATTGGATGAGAAGCTGGTCAGGGCAGCTGGAACTTGCTGGGCAAGGGGCTGGGACTAGAAATCAGCAGAGCAGATGGAAGAAGGTAGGGAGCAGAGGGGGAAGCTATTAGCAGGAGAGACAGGGTATAGTGGGGACAGCTAGGACTGGCTGGGCAAGGAAACTCGGATGGAGAGTTTGGAGGGAGAGACTATGGTTGACTAGGTGAGGGGAATGGGGCTGGGATGAGTAGCTGGCATGGGTGAGGGCCAAGAAACAGGGCTGGGACAGGTTGGAGGAGATAGGCAGAAGGAGTTAAACTTGAGGGGGGATGGAATGGGCAGGAAAGTCTGTGACCACTAGAGCCCACTTCCCTCTAGAGCCTGAAGGGGATCTTGGGCTCCATAAGTCTCAACATTTCTCTACTGTGAGCAAATAACTTTGAAAACCTACTAATAAACTGTGTATTTTATCCCCCACTATTGCTGGTCCATATAAGGGATGACAATTGACTGTTGCTATCTGTTACTCCATTAGCTCAAGCATCAGAGGGCTGTGGTGTGGGTCTAAAGGTTGCAGCCTTGTTGATGAACTGTGTGTGTGTCAATATGACACCACGTGATGAAATTTCTGTTTTTCAGTTTTCTTTTTAAGTTATACACAAAACACTGTGTTAAAAGAACATGATTTCGTTTGCAAAGTAAAACAATCAAACAAGGAAACCTTTGCCCCTTTTTATGTATGGATTATGATATGGTCTATAGTCTTTAATTACATGACCACATGCTATTTTTCCACAGGACTCCCTGCCTCAGTCAGTGCACAGACTGGATTGTGCTCACTTAATGAGCATCTCTTCAGTATTTTGTTTTTTCACTTATTGTCCAGGGATTGACCCTGTGCTTTATTTACTGCCCACTATTCAAACTCTGCTCTGAAGACAGAATTATGAATTTCCTCAGGGGCTTATCTATGGGGCTCATGATTATAATGTTTCACAAACATTAATGGATGTATTTCACAATATGCAGGTAAGGTGAGGCAGTAGTATTATCCTCATTTTACAGATGGGGAAACTGAGGCAGAGAGAGAGATTAAGGTTAAAAGTATCCACTAATTCTGGGTGCCAAATGTGAGAGAGACCTAGGACCTGATTTGTCAGAGCCACTAACCTTAAATAGCACTTTGTATTTTCAAAGCACAGTTACTGTTGACTTCAGTTGGGGCTGTGTGTGTTGAGCATTTCTGTAAATCAGACCCCAGGGTCTCATGTCAGGCATCCAAAAAATGAAGAACACACAATTAATTACCATCTGTGAAAAGTGACTTGTCCAGCATCACACAGGAACTTTGTGGCAGATAGAATCCAGTTTTCTAAGTCAATATCCAACTGCCTTAACATCGGCTTTCGGCCATCCTTTCTCTTCCTGCAGTCTACTGCCTTGCTCACTATACACCACCTTCTCCTGCAAAAATAAGGCAGGGATCCTACAGACAACAGCCTCTTTTACTATACAACCATGATTCATCCCCAGAGCAGGTCCATCCTATACACTGAATGAGGCAGGGGCCCTGTGGAAAAAATGGCACATGATTATGTGATTAAAGACGGTATCATAATACATACCCAAAAGCTTGAGGGCTTGACTTTGCATACTTAATAATGTTCTTTTAACATGGTTTATTTTTGTGGGACGGAGACGCATTTATCCATCTTTGCAGTGGATATTTTGTTAACATTGGAGTTGTTTTGCATGTGATTGTTTTTATATGAAAGTGAAATCTCATTTCTTACCCTGATCTGAAATTCCCTGGTTAAGAATTTTTGGGGGTGAGTTGTAGCCAAAGATGGCTGGATGATCTGCAACTGACCTAGCTGGGAACACATTACTTTTTTTCAATGTGAATAGGAGCCAGAATATTGTGTGTCTAACTATACCATTACAGTACAGGAACTTGCGGGTGTATTTCATATTCGCAGGAACTGCCAGCTTCTCTTAAATTACACTACGGATGTTGGCACTTACTGTTCATCAGGAAAAATATTTTAAAAAGAATTCCAAAAGAGTGAAAACAGAGTCTTAGCTGTTAAAACTGAGAAGAATTTTGTGGCTTATATTTTACCTTGGTCTAAATAACATTCTATAATCCAACTTCTATCACTGCTGACTGCAGGGTTTTGCATCTCATGTGCTAAACAGAGAGTTGGCAGCCAGTTCCAACAAAGCTTTTTTTGTGCCTTTGGGCTATCCTGGGGGCAGGGCTTCCTTTATTTTTCCCCACTTGTTTTCTTGTTTCAAGTAAATTGGTCATGTTTTAGACAGCTCCCTCCTGCTCAGTCACTCACCCTTCCCTTTTTGTTTTTTGAAGTGGTGCTTACTGGAGATGTTTATTTTTTTACAGTGGTTTTGTTTTCTTTTCATCTGCACATCATCAGATCAAGAAGAAAGAATCATGGAAGGCAAGAAAAACAAAAAACACCAAAAGTACACAGTAGCAGCATTTTGCAGACCTTCACATCAAGCTGATGCTATACCACCTGTACTGTATATGGGCTGCTCTGCCTGTGCCAGGCTCTTCGAGTTTTTAGGAAGTAATCCTGTGGGGTTCTGAGGTCCATCAGTGCCCTTAATAAGTATTCATCACTCCTTCCTTAGCAGTAGAGTCAAAAGAAAACCAGGAAATGCATCACCTGAACGAGACCATTTTTCAAGGTCAATTAGGTCAGAACTTCTGTACTTCAAAGCAGTCTCTTGGATCAACAAGGTCTTTATTGCCTCCATAGTCGTTCTAGAGTCTAACTCTGTGTGCCCACCAGAAAAGATGGAATGCATAGAGGAGAAAGGAGAATGTGAACCTCTATGTGCTCCTGATCTGGGTATATATTTTCTATATTTCCTAACTTATCCCCCCCTCTCTCCCCAAGACAGGGCTTTCTCCCTAGGGTCCCTCAAGACAAGACAGAATCTCAATCTGTTTGAAAAGCACCCTGCACTTCTCTAGTGCTAAATAAACTGTAAATAATAGCAATAAGCTAATGCACTTCTCTGTAAATACATCAGGCAGAGTAGTGGAATCTTGCAGTCTAATGTAATATTTCAGTGTCTCCTGTTTTGCCTTTCTTCTTCTGGAAAATTTTTATAGTTCTCTCTCTATTTATTTGGGGTGGAGACTGTCATCATCCTGCATGGCGGTCAGGCTGGCTTGGCAGATGAAGATTTGATTACTACTACTTTGATTTCTCTTTGCATCCATGCTACTAAGCATATAGTTGCTGCAGCTGGAGCTTCAGTTCCAGTGCTTTAAGTAGACATTTCATACAGATTTGTATTGCTCCCCCTTTTTACTTATTTTATCACTCTGATCCATTAGAGGCATAACTGAAATGATAGAAGATAAAAGGCGGGAAAAGAAGCATTTAATTAGAGGATGTCTAGAAGAAACAGATTTGCTAGGGATACACTGTTCAGCAATTTAAGCGATTTTAAGCCGTTAATAGATAGGTTTCTTCTCCTAAGGATGAACAGTTAGATTGGTTTTCCTTGTTATTTGTGATCGACTGGTCCTAGATAGGGGCAAGTCTGAAAAGAATTGCTCTGGTTGGGTTCTGAGTGTCACATAATTGTAGCTGAGTTTGTTTGTTTGTGTTTTTGTTTTGAAAGAAGCTGGTTTCACAATTCATTGCTGCAGGTGAAGGCCTAACTAGTCTGTCTCAGCCAGAATGGTAGGCAGAGCAGAATGGAACATTTTCCCAAAAGAACTTACTCTAAATACTCAACATCTAGGCTTGGAAGGATTAGATTTTTATTGGTCTGTGCCTGTAAACGTTGATTTCATTGTACAAACTGATGAAAAAATGTTTTCATTGATGACAATAGATATTGACAGAGAAGCAAAGTAAGAAAAATCTTCTTGAGAGCTTATTAGAGTTTGATTTAAGGATATATATTTTTGTATATTTACATTTGTATATTTTGACATGTGATCTTGACAGTTTGTGTTGGCTATAAAGCATTAACTTTTTGAATCGGTGTCTACTCTATTTAAACAATTATTGTCTAACCCATCCATAATTTGCCACAACCTTGAAAATTAATAAAATTTGAAAAAAATTGCTTAAAAACCATAATTTTGCACAACTGTGAACATTTAAATTTATACAAATTGGGAAGGAGGGGAAAGCTTACAAATAAAAACTGATATTCTCCATTGAAATTATAAACAAATAAAAATCAAATTATACAGCCTATCTATATCACATTTGGTTCACCGCACTAAGGGCAAAAAAAAATGATGCTCTTTGAAAAAGGGGAAGTGGAAAAATCTACTGCCTTAGCTATTGCCATCACCGAGTTGAGGTACCGAAGGAAAGTCACATGCACAATCCTCTGCTCCCACAAATCTTTCATCTTGCTGAATGACAATGTATCACCCAAAGTATTACTTGTCAAGGAAAACATATTCCAGACCTTTCAGCTCTGAGGAGGGGTGCATGATTTATTACCACTAAACCTATCTTATTACCGATCTATTTAGCGTAGACAGCCCCTCAAGGGACGCAGTTATAGAGATTTTCTTAAACCCTTCCCTTGACCTTGCAGTTTGCTTCCTTTGTAATAACTCATATGACCTTGTCAAACAAGTGGCATCAAATCTACCCCCAACTTCATAGCCAGGAGAGCCATGTGTTGTAAGACTGCTGTCGGAAGATATACCTTCCAATACATTTGACCAGGACCCATTTTCTGTACTTTAAATTATTATGTTGCCACAAGAACTGCAGATGTATGCATAACAAACAATGTTGATGACAAAGCAAATTGACCTTTCTATGGTACAAACCATTCTAAAATAAATTGCCTAGGGAATTGATTTTTCTTGGACTAGTAAGTATCTTTCTTTATGGAGCCCTTGGACCATACATTACCATATCTGTTCTTGAGATAATAAAATAACCAAAAATGTTTACAAACCTTCCACTAACATGACACCATGAATCACTATATACAACCTAAACCTATTTCTGTCTGTTGTGTTTTTACATGAGTAGACCTAGTGATGTTTATTTTTCCAGTATCCCTATGGGAACCATGGAAAATTCCAAAATATAATAATTAAAGAATGACAGGCCTTTCCTTACAGTGAAAAGTGAACAATTGTTTGGTGATTTAAACAGCTATGTTGGTGCTTGTTAACAAGATATTTTACCTTGTACTCCAGCCAAGCTTGTAATTGTCAAAAACCACTGATATCACAAACTGCTCCTTTGTTCTTAGTCTTTCTTCAACATAAAAAACCCAGCCTTTTAATGGGGTGCCTTTTATTTATTGAAAAATATTTGAACAATGATATTGACATCTTTACATTGGTTAAAATATAATACAATTTATGCTTGGCCAATAAGAAATCATGTTTTGGTTTCAGTTCAACTATTCAAAAATGATTTAAGATATAAAAAGGTTTAAAAACAGAGTGGGTGGAAGACGTATATTATCTATGGAACCCTTGGCTTTGGAAAACCTGGCATCAAGTTCAGACTCTGCAACCCCTGAAACAGGGAAGGGCTCCCAGAGGCCTGACCCTGCATTGTGGCATGCAATGAGCTCAACAGAAAGAGAAATTAAAGCTGATGTGACTACATTTTAAAAATGATATTTATTATGATTCCTTAATGTAATGCTTTGTAATAGGGGAAGGTATTGTAACCCTCTTGAGATAAATTGTTTCATAATAAAAAAGTCGTTCACTGTCAGTATTTACCTAGGTAACAGTGGAGGGTGTTGTCTTGGTAGTCCAACGTACAACTGTTGCATTTTTTTTCTGTCTTCAAACAGAAAATTCAGTCATTTTTTTTGTCTGAGGACTTAGTTGTGCAGCATACAGCAAAGTGTGCAGAGTTGTTTCTCTGCAGTGCATGTAACTGGAAGTCTTACGTGGATGCCAGTAATATTAAGCATTTAGAAGTTGTTGTGCTGTGTGGTAGTTAGTCACAAGCCCCCCGTGCACTTGCAAAAATGCAGAATGAAGGACGATTACGGTTAGAAAGTGGCCATGTCTGAGGAAATATGAGTTTCAGTGTAACACTTAGCTTTAAATTTCCCTTTTAGGCTCTGAACCTGCAAAGGCAAGTACATGCTGAACTCAGGGGGACTAATCACATCATTAAAATTAATCCCATGTGTAAGTCTTTGTAGACCTTATTACTAGTCCGAGAAAGAGAGAGTGTGTGTGTGTGCGTGTGTACATATGTACTTACGTGTATATATATAAGAAATTTTGGTGGGGCACAGGGGTAAGGGAAGGCACAACCCTGAAAAGTTTGGGGACCGCTGCTGTAGGACCAAATCCCATTGTCTTAAAATATTCTTCTTTACTTCAGTAGGACTGAAGTATACGAGAAACAGAATTCTGATATCCAGTTGATATCTTTCTGGAATGAAAAAAAGCAACTAACTTTAATGAGCAAAGTAATTTTTGCCTCGAAAAGGAATGGTATTCACAGGGTAAAATATAATTAACTGTAACTTTTTGTGCTGTCTTCACTGGGTGCGTTTTTAAATTGTGAAAATCGCTACAGATTGAGAATAAATTTGATGAGGCTATGAAATTATCTATATCTAATGCCAAACCCTTAATATCAGAGCCTAACTAAGAGCTTTGTGGCGAACTCTTTCTCGGATTGAAACTTTAAAACTGCATTTGAAGTGGACTGATTTGAATTTTAGTTAGAAGTTGCTGATGTCATTGTAATAGAGTAGAGTCACCATTTTAAAGTCTGTTCTGCTATGGTTTCATAGATCCCTATAATATCTATTATGTTCTGTAACAAGACACTCATTGCAGTCTGCTTTCACTGATATGCATTGACATCAGTTTAATTGATGAATACAGTGGGTGCCTCTCTTCTTTGAACAAGCTAATTTTACTAACAAGTCTGTCTTGTTTATCAGATGACATTTGGAGCACTTATTAATTTGATTGTCTCATTTATCAAATCTCAGAATTGTGACTTTTCATTTTGTTGAAGTTTGTGTCGGTTTTTCTCAAGAAGGGAAAATATCTAAAACCAAATTTTTTAACTTATCATTTTGTGCTACTTCATTTTGGAGAGGGATTTTGTAAAGCCTTGGAGCAAGTTTTTATATCTGTATAATCTGTCTTAATTTTAAACAAATGAAATGATTGGCCGGACACTTAAATACTTGTTTTCCATCTAGATTGATTCATACTAGTGTTTTATTAAAAAAAAAAATCTTTCAGAAAGCCATAACTTTTAATGCTAGGAGAATCCAAATTGGATTTTATTTTATTTAGCATTTGTGCGGCCAACTTATGACAGCTGTGCCATGGCATCTTGTTGTTGCTCTTGTACAGAAGAAGCAATTACTGTTTCCACTTAGAAACTCCTTTCACAGTTCTAGTTCCTGATCCTGCAAGTGAATCTGCCCACACACACCCTTTAATGCACACAGTATCCCATTAAATCAATCTGAAAAGATTTTTATAGCCATATTTTCAAATGTCCCTTTTAAATCTTAACCATCATTTTGACATGCCCACCTATCTGCATCTTCAGACGCTATATGCATACAGCTAAGATAGCCTATCTGATTTAGAGGAACGTGCCATTTTCCCCTCTATCTGTCAGGTACTTGTGTGGTCCTCGTCACTTTAGTATGTAGGCATCTCATTATCCTCTTAACACACTTGTAAGGTAGGGGACTACTTAGGTGGTGACGGTGAGTGTCACCATGCCTGACATTTAGGCATCTAGAAAATCACTGGGATTCAAGAAGCCTGAGTTAGGTGCCTAAGCTCCTTATACATTGAATGAGGGAGAAACAGGTGCCTAAGAATGGGATTCACAAAAACCTGGCTTTGTGGTTGGGAAGACCCTCAGTTAAAGTCTCCTTCCACCTGAGCAGGATTTGAACAGGGATCTGCCACTTCTCAGCTGAGTCTCTAATCACTGAGCTATGGGATATTCTGATGTGGGGGGTCCACTAGTCTCTCCTGTTGAAACAGTTATACTATGGATGAATAATTCAAATAGTCATTGGAGCAGGGGAACTGAATTCTGGGTATCTCACCTCCCAGGAGACCGCTTTAATCATCAAGCTACAGAGTCATTCTCGTGCTTACTCAGTCTCTCTCTAGCCAAGTGACTCTTTTGTTATTTATCCACGATGGAATAGCAAGGACAGATTGAGGGAGCTCCCACATCAGAATATCCTGTAGCCCAGTGGTTAGAGCAGTCTCCTGAGAAGTGGCAGATCCCTGTTCAGACACCTTCTTTCCATCAGGCAAAGTGGGGACTTGCACCAAGGATCTCCCAGATCCCAAGTTATGAAGAAGGTCCTCTAGCAGATTTGTGCGAGTTTGTATATGGTGTCCAGTCTGGTAGGTGAGTTCTGAGTTGAGTGAGTTTAGTTCCCTACAAGGTTTGGTGGCAGCTTGGGGCAGTGGTGGTGGGGGTGTGGGATTTGTGAATCGTAGTGGGGCCCAGTGTCTAAGTTCTGTTGTGAATCTAGATCAAAGTATCTTAAGTGTCTAATCCAAGAGCACAGAGGAAGTCTGTGGTGGAGCCAGGAATTGAACCTAAACTTCTCCTAAATCCCATTCCAGTTCCCTATATTCTAGATCACCCTTCCTCTTAAATAATAGATCCTGCATTAGTAATGGAATTTACATTGTATGAATTGATAAGAATTCAAATAATTACTTTATAAAACAAAATATATCAAAACAAGTGGATTTTTTTTTAAATAAGTCTATTCATTTACATAATGTTTCTCAAAGAGACATGGCTCATGTCTCCCGGAGGACATGCAGATGGCTAGCCAGGATAGGATGCAGAAGATGTAAAAATTAGATGGGTCGGGCATTGACAACACATGGTGTGGGACTGAAAGAGAGACAGTATTAGTTTTCCTAAAATTCTTCTGATTTCATAATCCTGAACTGGAGTTTAGTTTTTAAAGACTGGAGGAATCACAACACCAATATTTGTAAAGTCCTTTGAAGATCGTGAGTTTTAAATGTCGGTGGGTCAATGAAGTTCCCCTCCAGGGAATTTTCTCCAGAACTTTTATTTAGTAGGGCATTGCCCTTCAGTGGGAGGGTTCCATGGCTCTAAGCAATGCATCCTGAAAATTTAACTTTTCATTTTATTGCCCATGGGATTTTGGGGAGAGAGGGTAGCACACTAAGTTAGAAAGAAGGTGTTCCACATGCAGAGGATCCCCTCTGCACATGGATGTAGGGCAGTGGCTCTCAAACTTTTTTATTAGTGACCCCTTTCACATAGCAAGCCTCTGAATGTGACCCCCCTTATAAATTAAAAACACTTTTTTATATATTTAACATCATTATAAATGCTGGGGGCAAAGTGGGAATTGGGGTGGAGGTTGACTGCTCACGACCCCCGATGTAATAACCTCGCAACCCCCTGAGGGGTCCCGACTCCCAGTTTGAGAACCTCTGATGTATGGGATAAACAGACTGTTATTGCCTGTCGAGAAGTGAAGCTAGACTTCTGTGTTTCTCTTGGAAGAGTCAATTCCAAACAAGAATGCAGACCAAAATGTTTCCCGGCATTCTCTTTGTGTTAGTGCTGAGTTCAACTTAAGAGGGGCAATGCAGAATTCTAAACATGAGTCTTGGTACATAACTTGAGGTAGACTTGATTTAAAATAGTCATTTTTACTTAGTTAAGTCTCATGGCAATGTTTACCCTGCCTTTCCACATAGCTGTAGGTGCTGTTACATAATTAAAGCTTGCAAAATTATAAATGAAATCTACATAATGCTTGAGACATACTAGATAATGTTTTTAAATATATTTGTAATGTTTGTGTCTGCACATATGCTTTTAATCATTTGGGATCTAAAAGGTTTTAAAATATTGATTTCTAAATATTTCAGTTCACCTAATTTGTATCTGTTTCAAACTTAGTGTACGTATTATCAGCCTGGATTCAAATTTTCTTTTGGAAAAAGTCTGCTGTTTATAAACTTGACTCTGGAAAAAATACAAAAAATATTATATATATAAACACTAGAATTACCTGTGTGTGAAATGTTTTGTTCTAGTTTGGTCACCAAATTAAAATAAAATATAATACAGTGAAAATATATGGCTTAAAAAAAGAATTTGGACGGAAATGGAGGTCAAAGCAAAAAACACGCAAACCTACTGAACCAAGAGTTAAAGGTTAATTTATTAACCCTTGCACATAAAGTAGTGATCTCTCAGCAAGTATGTATTGATATACCTTCATGGGAGAGCGTTAGCAGTCCAGCACCTTTTCATCAGCTCTTTAATTTTCCTTAGAGTAAAATATTGATTATTAATATTGAGCTAGTGTAGAAGTAAGCATATTTCTGTCCAGAGTGAAGTAATAATTTTACCATACTATACTTTCACAACCAGACATACCAGTCTATAACACTTGGACACCTACTATATTGAAAATCACTGTATGGATTTATAAGAAATATAGAAGGATATAGGCAGCTTGATTCTATTTGTAAAAAATATGTACTCCATAAATTTCCTTTCAGAGCAGACAGAAAGTTTGGCTTAGCTCTTGTTGGTCATTAGTTTCAGCTTTAAAGTTTGTAATATTACTTTTGAGAATAGATGTATATAAGCAAAATGTTCTGTTATTTTCAGGGCTCTTATAACTTAATATTTTATATTATTTTACCTTTTTTTTAATGATTGATATTTTCCTTTGTTTCAGCCAAACCTTTTACATCTAAGGTGAAACAGATGCGACTACATAAAGAAGATTTTGAAATCTTGAAGGTGATTGGTCGAGGAGCCTTTGGGGAGGTAAGGTTTTTTGGAACATTGAATGTACTACAGAAAATCTTCTGCAGTCAGAAAGTTTTATTGGTACCAAGATATTGAAATATAAGTAATCTAGAAATACTACTAAGTGAGTTGGTAGGGATGCAGGCAGGGACAAAAATTAATTGAACTTGAAGTATTTTCACAAAACATTTCAAGTTCTGTAATTCCGCATTTGTCAAAAAAATTACTGATCAGCTCCACTTGTGACCTACCAAGGCAGTTCATATATTTGGGTACAGGAGGTATTAGTGCCTGCCTTCACCAACTGTTTGCCAAAATCCATATCTGTGAAAGCATGCACATCTATTTCAGAATGTTTGGCAAAGATGCAGGCTGATGCTCAGAAGATCACCTTAAAAATCTGTATTAAGGCCACTAATCCAAGCATTTGGTCTGGTACAGAAGATTTCAAAAAAAGAAAATTTACAGGGTAGGGAATATTTGTCTTTTTGTACTTTTTATCTGAAGATTTGAAAGTGATTTACAAAGTTAAGTAAGTGTTACTCCCATTCTGCATATGGGAAAACTAAGCACAGAATGATTAAGTGATTTGAAAAGGTTACACAGCAAGTTATTAGTCGTCTGTCTATCTTTAATTTATATTTCTTATTTTGATGAGCAAATGGGGATAGACATGGATAAATCATAATTTCACTATTAACTTTTTTCCACCAAAAAGATCTCTGCCCACACTCAAATAGGCTTTCCATGGTGGATAGTTGTGGAAGCACCATGGTTTTTGTGCCTGCAGAGCCCAGTCCTTGTTCAGAAGATCAGTGAGAAACTGAATATCATCTATCTGCGTAGGATTTTTTTTTTTTTTAATCTTAGTTTTGTCAGGAAAAAGGGTTTTCACAGTTTTCTTTTGTGCGTAGAAAACATTGACAGTGATGGATGGATTCTACTGAAATTGTTATAGATCTCTTTGGTTTTTCACCCAGCCTGAGGGTCCTTTGGTCTGAAGTTGTACTGTTGAACTGGGACTGTCAAATGAGTACTTTAGTAAACACTTAATGATGTTTTGTTTAGAAGGGTCCCCCCCCCCAATCTTTAGTATTTAATGCTAGATAAGGTCAATCATGTTGCCCTTCAGGATGGTCTTGGAAATGTATTGTGAAAGGTGGAAATATTTGTGGCTCACGTTATCTCTTTTTCAGAATAGATATAATCTGTGACTTTTAATTGTTACAGTATATGTTTTAATCCAAGTGTTTTAGAAACATGAACTATTCCCGTTCTATTCCTCCCAATTTGCTTCCACTTTTGAACGGTTATTTGATTATATTTGCATTATTTTTGTTCTAAAACTAAACCAGACCTTTGTCATGACTCATTTGGTAGCACGTACAGTGGAGTTGTAAAGCTTTAATTTTCTGCTCCTGCTCATTTAACAGCCTAGATCAAAGAGTTTCCCTCTTCAGTTTGAACTTGCCAGGCAGGGTGACCAGTCACTGGCTTCCAAACTGAACAGCCTGCAGATATAACAGAGACTGAAGTTTGCAGGTTGAAGAAACCTTAGCTTTCAGCCGCTATTTCTTAAGATCCACTAAGTGAACATGTCTCATGATTTCCACATACCAACAAGCAGTGCGTATGCAGAATGGGTAGTTCTGTGAGCAAACAGGGTCTTGAATTTTTTGAGAGCCAAATGCTCTCGGGATAGGACCTCAAGGTAAATCCTCAGCAGAAAACATTCCTTATTGCCTTGAAAAAAAAATCGTAGGCAACAGAAAGCCAATGTTTTGTTTGTTTGTTTGTTTTTTTGAGGCAGGGTCTGAGGAATATTCCTGTTGCGAATGGAATTTAAGGGCTTTCAGAATATTATGTGATTTGGGGTCTGTATGATGGCTCCTCTGGAGGGCATATACCGTATTTGGGTGGCAGGGAAGAGGGGGCTATGAGAACATTTATTTTTTTTCATGAGTAAGAATTAGACTGTGCTTGCTTAAGAGTCATGGAAGGCTTAGTTTCTGTAGCTGCTACTAAAGGAACTGTAACTTTTACTTTAATGTATGTCCCTGCTACTGCTACCACCACCACCACCTTATATACATGTATAAAATGTGAAAACCAGGGCCAGTGTAACCACTAGACGAACTAGGCAGCCGCCTAGGGCACCAAGATTTGGGGGTGCCAAAAAGCGGTGCCCCCAAAATTTTTTTACACTATTGCTCCCAGCAGGGGGATGGGCCACTCGTCCGCAGAGGTAGGTTCTAACGCACCTGCATCCTCTGCAACCGCGGGCCCCGCTGCCTCCCTCCGCTACGCCCCACATCACTGCCCGCCTGGGCACCCCGTGCAAGCCCTCAGCCGCCTCCTCCCCGACCCCCTGGGCTGCTGTATGGCTCTCTAGCCTGCTCCCTCCAGCTCTGGCAGTCCCGGACCCCCTGCCGCAGCAGCAGCTGCTGCCCAAGGGCTGCCGCCTGCAGACCAGAGCGGGTGGCATCAGCCCCACCTGCAGCTGGCCCTATTGACAGCAATGCAACAGTGGGAGGGGGAGCAGGGTGGGGGAAAGGAAGAGGAGACCGTGGCCACTGGTCCACCTGCGGGGATGGATCATGGCTCTGCCAGAGGATACAGGGCTAAAGAGCTGCAAAAGTGTAACCCAGAGTGGGGAAGTAACTTGCTTGAAGTCATCCAATGAGTTGGTGCCAGGGTGGAGAACAGAAGCCAGATCCTGACTCTCAGCTCTGTTCTCTGATCCCCAAAACATCCCTTTCCAGATTCATGCTGGGGGTGGGGGAGAAAAGGGAGCAGGAGGGACTCTAGCCAGGTGCAGGAGACCCAAGGCCATTTATTTTCATTAAATATGTAGACTAAATAATGAAATTAATAAATTTTCAAGCCGAACATGTCTTAATTCTAATAAACAATGCCACATTATAAAGTATTCATTTTTGAAAGTTTATAATAAGTGATGCTCTGAGGGGAGGGGGAGGTGCAAGGTTGAAGTTTCGCCTAGGGCGCAAAATATCTTTGCACCGGCCCTGGTGAGAACCATCACACAGCAGATACACATTGCAATGCTACCAGGAGCAAGTACATTGCATTTATTTAAACTGTGGTTCCACTGGGCTATGTTAAAGGAACTAGGATTTTTATTCTCTGCAATCTATTCTCAGGACCATATGTATTGAATCCTAAATCATCTTCTACACTGGCTATCTTTGTGGGAATCAGGAAATTTTGCATTTGGAGTCAGAGTTCCCTCTTAGTGGGTGATGTGTTCCTCTCTACCTCTGAAGAACTGGAAGGTGTTTCAGGCCTATAAGCCCTTGCATCCAAGGAGATCTAGGGAGCTGTATTCAGTTTCTCTTTGCAGACACCTTTCAGCTTGATGCACAGAAAGTAATTTTTCTTCTGTAAGATATTATCAAGGGGAGCCCATATTGGCAGATGCCCAACTCTACTCCCTTTTGCTCCTGCTTCAGTTGACTACACTCTCTAGCTCATAACTAAAGCATAATTTTCTCCACCCTCATCTACTGTCAGCTTTAGGCACTAATATGGAGATTCTGCACATAGGGTGGCTCTAGACTGGGGGTCGGCAACCTTCAGCATGCGGCCCATCAGGGTAATTTGCTGGTGGGTCGCGAGACATTTTGTTTACGTTGACCGTCCGCAGGCATGGCCCCCTGCAGCTCTCAGTGGCTGCGTTTTTTCATTCCTAGCCAATGGGAGCTACAGGAAGCAGCGGCCAGCACAGCGAACCGTGGCCACTGGGAGCTGCAGGGGGCTGTGCCTGTGGACGGTCAACATAAACAAAATGTCCTGCGGCCCGCCAACAGATTACCCTGATGGGCCGCATGCTGAAGGTTGCCAGCCCCTGCTCTAGACTTTCTTTAGTATTTTTTTTTAATCTTCCTTAAAGGGATACCATCAACCTATTTAGTTCCTGACACCTGTCTTCCATAAAGGACAGTAACCAGGTAACTCCATGCAATGTTCCTGGAGAGCAATGCATAAAAGTGTCTTTTAAAAAGACTCTGGAATTTCTTTCTCTCTCTTTTTTTTTTTTAATGTTTTGGCTTTCAGTAAAAAGAAATGTTAACAAGCTATGCTGAAACTGGGCAACAGCTTTGTTGTTTAGGACCTTTCCGCTAACTCTCCCAAGCAGTTTGAGAGTGTAATTGACATGTTGTTTTACATCTGACTATAATCCGCTCTTAATCTATAAGAAAAAAAATATTTCTGCACCATTTTTGTACATTTTTAACATTTCTGTACATTTCTGTACATTTTTAGCATGGTGCACTAAGATTCAGGCACAACTCCCAGTAATATTAATGGAATGGAAGGGCTCAGTCCCCATGATAAAATATACCCCACAGTGTAAGTTTGAAATATGGGCCTCCTTCTTCATTGGAGACTGGAATAATAAACCTAGAAACTCTGTGATGAGCCATCTCTGTAGCAATTCTAGTTGTGGAATGGCAGCAGAACAGGGCCCTAATACTGCAACTAACTTTCAGCATTCCAACTGAATCTTATCATAAATGACAGGCACTCATTTGCCTGTGTTTTGTATAAAGCAGGAAGAAATTTATGTTAAGCTTTCCTTGCACACTTCTCTAGGTGGTTCCACAACTGCCTATTAACTATTATTATTTAACACTTTTACATAGCACTTTAGGCACAAATATCACATTATTTTCTCTGTAAAGACGCAATCCTTGCGTTGAGGAATTTGTAATCTAGGTTATTGACGTGACTTGAAGAAGAGAAATAGGGCATCAGACAAGAGGAATTCTCCATCACTTGCAGTTTAAGTCAAGATTGGGCATCTTTCTAAAAGAGATACTATAGCAGTGGTTCTCAGCCAGGGATCTGGGGCCTCCTAGGTGGCCTAGAGCAGGGTTCAGGGGGGCTTCCAAGCAGGGCCTGCATTAGACTCGCCAGGGCCCAGGGCAGAAAGCCGAATCCCCATCGCATATGGCTGAAGCTCAGGTCCCAGAGCCCCGCCACTCGGGGCTGAAGCTGAAGTCTGAGCAATGTAGCTTCGTGGGATCACTGTGGCATGGAGCCCCAGGGAATTGCCCTGCTTGCTACCTGCTAACGCCAGCCTTGGCTTTTATATGCAGAAAACCAGTTATTGTGGCACAGGTGGGCCATGGAGTTTTTATAGCATGTTGGAGGGGCCTCAGAAAGAACAAGAGTGAGAACCTCTGTGCTATAGCACAAAAAGAGGTGATGGGTTTGATGCAGAAAACACAGGGTAAGTTTCTGTGGCCTTATGATGGGTCCTCTCCTCCCCCCCTCACGCCCCCCAGGGTGCAACCTGGAACTGGGGTGCTGCTGAACCCTGTCTCACCAGTCTGGGCTCCCTCTCACACTTTGCTGCTGTGACAAGCTGCAGACTGCTCCTGGTCCTGTATTCACACAAACCTTTACATAGGCAGGGACACACCTAGCAGCAGTTATGTGACAGCTTCTCCTCCACCAGCACTCATGAACTAACAGTAGAGCAATTCCAGCCATCTCACCCTCCAGCTCCACAGCCTAGGACCCCAGAGCTGTACCGTCTTGCCCTGGTCAAAAGCCTGACCAGTATATGAGTTATTTCCCAGTCTGACCCTCCCTCAAAGTGGAGAGGACAATACACAAGCCTATGTTAACTGAGCTGAGATTTTTCCCCAAGCACTTCACTCAAACCACATTGTTTCTAAGTAAAATATAAGATAGATGTTAAGTGATTATAAATAATAGCAAACAGGTCAAAACAGATTATGGATTGGATTTGACTCAAGTAGTGTTTCACCCTGTTAAATAGTACAAACAATCCACCAAACTTCCATATATAGGCAGGCTTCCGTCCTTCCTGCCTGGGACCAGCACGTCCTCCAGTTCAGTTTTTGTCCCTCATGTGTTTGCAGGTGTTCCCTTGTGTGACGAGTGAGGCCTAGTGGTGATGTCACTTCCCCCTTTATAGCTTATTCCATCTTGCTGAAAAGATCTTTTGCTTTGACCTGAGTCAACCAGTTCCCATTGTGGAGTGTTATCTCTGAGAGGTTTCCATTGTTCACACTTCCTGGTGTAATCCATGTGAGCATTTGTGTTCTTCTCAGTGGGCTATTTGGCCTTTTTACTGTTGTACAGTAACTCCTCACTTAACGTTGTATTTATGTTCTTGAAAAATGCGACTTTAAGTGAAACAATGTTAAGCGAATCCAATTTCCCCATAAGAATTAATGTCAGTGAGGTGCGGAGGTTAGGTTCCAGGGAAAACTTTTTTGCGAGACAAGACATTATATATAGTATGTTTTAAACAAGTTCTAATCAGAGGATTGTCTGGGAACCTGGCCATGAGCTCCCTGAGTTTCTCCTAAAGCAACCGTGTTGATATCAGGTGAGATGTTTCCCAGGGAATGCTTTGCTGCTAAATGATGAACTAGCACACGGCTGAGCCCTCAAGAGTTAACACGTTGTTAATGTAGCGTCACACTCTACAAGGTAGCACCGAGGAGGCAAGAGGGAGAGGAGACAATAGATGCATGGCAGCGGCTGCAAACACTTCCCATCAGAAACTGAACATGATGATGAACCCATACTATCCTGCTGGAGTGCACCACTTCCTCCTCCATACGGCACATGCACGACTGCACAGGTGCCAACTTTCCAAAATGCCAGGGGGTGCTCAGTCCCTGGCTCTGCCCCAGGTCCACCCTGACTCCACTCCCTCCCCTCAAGCGTGCTGCATCCCTTGCTCCTCCGCTCCCACCCAGCCTCCTGACTGCTGCAAAACAGCTGATTGCTGCGGGCGGGAGGCGCGGGGAGGGAGGGAGAGCCTGCGCACCACATCCTCATTCTTCCCTCTTTTCCCCCCTACCTCCAAGCCTCCCGAATGCCACGAAACAGCTGATTGCTGTGGGCAGGAGGTACGGGAAGAGAGGGAGGAGTTGCTAATCCGCGGGGCTCACCTTTGGGTGGGAGGAACTAGAGGGGAGCTGATGGGGCTGCCGGCCCACTCTGGTTCCAAGCTCTCACCCACTAGCAGTCAGCAGCCAAACAACATTATAAGCAAATATTGTGCAACTTTAAATGTGTATGTTCTCTAATAGATCAGCGACATAACAACGTTAACCAGGATAAATGAGGAGTTACGGTACCTGAAAGGCTGATTGTTGGGTGTTTCCAACCTCAGAACATGTTTCAGTGGCACATACATAACAAAACTTCATCATTTCATATACAATGGTAGCACATACCACTTAACAGGATATTAACGTTCAACAGATTAAGACTTTTAAAATGATACCTCACAAGGCATACTTTGTACGACACATATAATTATATCACCAATGGTGAATATGGGATACAGTGTGTCTTTTTGGGGCACTGAGTGTGTCACGCCTGTGTTATGAAGCAGGTCAGTCTAGATGACCATAATGGTCCCTTCTGGCTTTAAAAGCTATGATGTCATCTTTAAAAATGTGTTAGCAGGTTGTGATCAACTCATAGGGTTGGTCACAACCAGTTAACATGTTTTTAAACATAAATTGTTCTGTCTAAAATTGTGTTAGTTAAAACATGGATAGCTAACATGTTTTTAAAAACACAACATATTTTTCTACTAGACATGGTCAATCCTGTACCAAGCAACCGTATAACCTTTATTTTATGTAAATCTTCTACCATGTCTCTAGATGAAACTTATTCTGTCTGCATCATGTACGAAGTCATGTTTAAAACTGTGTTGGCTATGGAGAGTAACTTCCTTTGGGTGTACTGTATTTTGTGTTGTCTATCAAGTTACGTGGTAAGCTTTTTGGTCTAAAGAGTTTGCTTTTACTATGCATTGTGCAACATGAAACACAGTGGTGCTACTCAAGTAGTAATCAACAAGGCTGCTATTTTTCTAATCAAAATTAAAATAAAATTCTGAAACATTATACAGACACTGTGTGTGTGTGTGTGTGTGTGTGTGTGTGTGTGTGTAGATAGGATATGTAATGCATATATTCACACAAACACATACACAATGGGCCTTTTTGATGCCCTGCTATCCTCAAAAAATGTTTTTAACTGTCAAAGAAAGAGAGAACTCCCCTCTTTTCATCATAAAATGTCTGGTTCCTGGAACTTATTAAAACTGGACATTTAAACTTTTTTTAATTTATTTTTTTTCCTGTGAGCAGGCCACTGAAAAATGTTTGGTATGTGCTGATGTAAACATTTTGGTTTTAGTTGGATTTTATTTTCTCTTTCATTCTTCCAACAGTTTTACATATTTCCCACAAACAGCAGTGCTCCCTGGCATGCTGTCAAACTGCTTCTGCCCCTCATTAGCTAGGCTTCTCATCTCTACACTGTATGTAGGCATGTTTCTGTTTGCTTCTTCAAGTATTTTTCTAACAGAAGCTACCAAAAAACCCAAACTGACAATAAATGCCCTCTTGTTTCCCAGGTTAGCTGGGGTAGGAATCACTCTACATGCAATGGTTGGGAGTTTCAAAGAGATGAAAGGGAGTTAGGGGCCTAAGTTCCATTGAAAGTCAGTGGGACTTGGAGATCTAACTCCTTTAGCCCTCCTTGAAAATTGTAGCAGACCTGCTTAGGCCTTGGATCGTTAACAGCCACTATTATGGGCCAATTTGGAAGCATCTAACTCCTTGACAGAGTTTTAAAAGTACACTTACTTTTTTACTAGTGCCAAGCAGAAGGGTTCTCTGGTAAATGAAGGAGTTTAACTCATTAATTTCTGCAAAATTTAACCTCTTCTTAAAACAAAAGAGAAACTTCCTAGCCATTATGGTTGTAAAGGTCACCTTCCAAATATGAAAAAAATATAAACTGATGCAGTGTTGTCTTCTTGAGTGAGACATCCAGCTCCACTGCCTTTGGTACTGCTCATAGATTTCTCAAGAAGCAAAGAGTGAAACTGAAACTAGTAAGTTTCAATACTGCTATTTAGAACCCTGAGACAGTTATGAAACTGACAAGGAATCTAAATTTTTTTCAGTACCAAATTTGAGCAAGTCTTGTGAAACCCTAAGTCTGAACATGAAAGTCTTTTATGAATATGCATCTAAACTGAAGACTGTGGTGGATTTTCAATCATTGGCCATTTTTACCTCAACACTGGAAGTTTTTCTAAAAAGAACTGCTGTGATTCAAACAGGAATTATTTTGGGGAAGTTCTATGCCTGGTTTTGCAGTGTGTCAGAGAAGGTGTTCATAGTGGTCCTTTCTAGCCTTGGAATCAATATTTTTGGAATGAATCTTTGTATGGGAAACTAGGTTCATATACCTGACCTTTATTGGGGGTAGCCTTTAAAAAATGTAGTTTGGAAACTAGTTTAATAGCGAGGTCTGAGATCTTTGTATTTTTTCCTCTTTTCATTTTTTCTTGAATTGCATTTTATTTTCACAAGGGAGTGGGATGTGATGGAGGGCAGGACTGATTAATGTACCACAGCACCTCTGGGAATTAATAGCTGTTCCACCCAATTTATAGTTTAGCGAGAGAAAGTATGTTTCTGCTTTAGACATCAATGAGAACTGTAAATGGAGTTCAACATGCACCTATACTAGCTTGATGAAGCTATTTCAGCTGGTGCCATCTTTGAAGAAGGGTTGAAAAGAGCCTTGTGTGACATTTCCTTCATCAAGCTGTCAGCATCTGTTGCATTTTCTTTCCTGTTATTACTTCTCTGGCATGTAGCCAGGTTGCTGAATGTGAAAGAGATGGAGAAAGTATAGAGTTCAACCCATGTATAACTGTGTGTGTGTGTGTGTGTGTGTGTGTGTCACTAGCCTACAGGGTAAAGATGATGCTAATCTGTGAGACAACATCCTGGTCTGCAACCAAAACAAAAACAATCTTTTCTCTCCTTAGGCCCTGAGAGTATGCCATTCTTTGCAAGGGAATGGGAATTGGGGTAGATTGATGTATAGATTTTAAAATTTATGAAGCACTGAGCTTTTCATATTTGAAGGTTAATTTTGTGGCTCAAGAGGTTAGGAGTCCTGGGTTATGTTGTTAGCTTTGCTTCAGACTTCCTTTGTTTTTGTGTCTTATCTGAACTAGGGAACTCAGGACTGTATCTATGATGCCTACATTGTGAAAACAAGAAAAATGATACATTTGTTTTGTATAAACTTCCCCACCTCCCACTTGCCCTGCCTCTTTCTTGATATGATCCCATCCTGGCTTTTGTCATATTGTATCTAATCTAGATTGTAAAATCCTCAAGACAAGGAGTTTGGGTTTATTCTCTTAGTAGAGTGCCAAATTTACCTGTGACTCCTAATGTAAATGTTAAGTAAGAATCAGAACGTCTTTGTTTTTAAGTTTTCCCATCCAGAAAATGGGGATGATTACACCCCCATGAACTAAGGGAGTATTAAGAGACCTCAATGAGAGCTTCATATGGAAAATGGTATAGGAGTGCAGAGTATTATGCTTAATTATTTTTATTTATTATAGCTGCCCCTGTTCATTGAAATGGATCTAGAAGATTTATCCTATAGCAAATCTCCAGTAAATAATGTATTGTACCCGCTGACATTCTAATATTCCTTGGTTTTGGGACCTGACTACTACGTTATCAGGAGCTCTTTCTTGTTTGCCGCTGCAGCCATTTAGTTCAGTGATAGAAGAGAGTGGGTTCAGTAACTATTCCAAGTTCTGGGAACATATCCAGTGATGATATGGCAGTAATAGGATAGAGGGGGAAGGAAGTATAGTACTGATAGATGTACCATCTTTCAGCTATGTTCAGCTATTGTAATGGAGGAGGATATACTTTTATGTAGTGGAGGCTTAAAGGGAAGTTAAGAACTTTTACAGAACAAATACCCTGGACAGCTGTGAAATTACTCTTCATGGTTTGTGATGATGAATGCTTGGTACAGCATCATGTACGGAGAGTGAAGTTATAAATCAAAGAGTCCAAAATCCTATCACAACAAAAATAAATTAAAGCAACTCAGCTGTCTACATATTTCCAAAAAGGGATTATTCTGGCAACCATTTATTTTCCTATTTTAGGTTATTCATCTGCAATTTCTGTTTTCCAGGTTGCAGTAGTAAAACTGAAAAATGCAGATAAGGTATTTGCCATGAAAATACTGAATAAATGGGAGATGCTGAAGAGAGCTGAGGTAAGACTACAGAAATGTTTTTAGTGTTCATACACTTGCTTGTGAGGACTTTACTCAGTTACTCTTCTTTTTAAAAAAGTTGTGATGAATTTTCATAAAGAAACAAATAAAAATACAAAAAGATAGTTGATTTACAACTTGTATATGTTACCCAAAACTGCTTTTTCCAAGGATATCCAATAAATGTATGCAATTACATGGCTTCACAACTGGTCTAAGCCGGAAGACCATACAACACAAAATCAGACAGTATTACACAGGCGTAACATGTTAGGGTTGGAGGTAACCAAAAAAAGACACAAATAAATAAATAAAAGGGGGAGAATACAGGAAAAGGGAGGGAAAAGGCGGAAAGGGTAGGTGCAATGGAACCCTGGCATTATTTGAACTATCTCAGCATTCTTTGTCCAAATGTGTAAAGAATCAGGTTCAAAATTTCTTCTAAATCATAGAATAGCTCATTGAGACTGAGAATAATTATTTCTTTTGATGCTAATGCAGAAGGTCTGAATACCACTGCTCTATTCTGGTTATAAGCCTACTCCTCCGCTTTTGTTAAATTTCTGAACCAAAATCTTAGGGCTCATCTACACTGGCAACGCTAAAGTGCTGCTGCTGCATGCTTGAACGTGCCTTGTGTGGTCATTCTCCTAGCGCTCTAAAAAAACCACTTCAGTGAGAGGCGTAGCTCCCAGCTCTGGGAGCCCGGCTCCCAGCCCTGGGGCACTGTTTACATTGGTGCATTACAGCGCTAAACTTGCTGTGCTCAGGGGGGTGTTTTTTCACATCCCTGAGTGAGAAAGTTGCAGTGTTGTAAATTGCCAATGTCGACAAGTCCTTAGTGGTGGAGATAAAACCAGCATGTAGGTACGTAACCTGGGACTATAATTTTCAACTGAGTTTTGGTTGCAGAAGTCAACAACTAATTTCACTCTTGAGTTTACCTGTTTCCACAGCTGCCTAGCTATTGGACAGTTCCTAGTATATATATATCAGGATTCCTTTTTTTATTTTTTTTTTTATTTTTTTTTACTACAGCATCAACAAACATCAGAGGACAAGGCTCCTTGATCGTGCAACCTCTGTTGAGTCCAATACATTTTGAATAAAATCTTTTGCTCTAGCATAGCCTGAGATCCACACAAGCATTTTTAAATTTCTATAATATGCTCTGCCATTGGGGTACTTCTAAGGGCTCTGATAATTCCCCTTCCCATGCTTTCACAAAGAACTCCAGGCCTGGCCTACACTACGCATTTGTACCAAATTTAGCAGTGTTAAACTGATTTAACCCTGCACCCGTCCACACAACGAAGCCCTTTATATCGATATAAAGGGCTCTTAAAACCGATTTCTGTACTCCTTCCCGATGAGGGGAGTAGCGCTGAAATCGATATTGCCATGTCGGATTAGGGTTAGTGTGGCCGCAATTCGACGGTATTGGCCTCCGGGCGGTATCCCACAGTGCAGCATTGTGACCACTCTGGAAAGCAATCTGAACTCGGATGCACTGGGCAGGTAGACAGAAAAAGCCTCATGAAGTTTTGAATTTCATTTCCTGTTTGTCCAGCGTGGAGCGCTGATCGCACGGGTGGCCATGCAGTCCCAATCCAAAAAGAGCTCCAGCATGGACCGTACAGGAGATACTGGATCTGATCGCTGTATGGGGAGACAAATCTGTTGTATCAGAGCTCCGTTCCAGAAGACGAAAGCCAAAGCATTTGAAAAAATCTCCAGGCTATGATACAGAGCTACAGCAGGGACTCAACACAATGCTGTGTGACAAGTGTAATGGAAAGCCAAAGAATCAAAATGGACGCTCATGGAGGGAGGGAAGGGGGACTGAGGACTCGAGCTATCCCACAGTTCCTACAGTCTCCGAAAAGCATTGCATTCTTGCTGAGTCACCAATGCCGAAAGGGTCAAAAACATTGTCGCCAGTGATTCAGGGATTATGTCATCACTTACCCCCTCTGCCTCCAAGAAAAGGGGAAAAAAATCTTTCTTGCCTTTTCAATGTCACCGTGTGTCTGCTGGATGCTGCTGGTAGAAGGGGTGCTGCAGCGCTAAACAGCAGCATCCTCCCCCTGCCCTCCTTGTGGCAGACGGTATGGTACAAAAGACTGACAGCCATCCTTGTCATCATCCTGTGAATACTCCTGGCTGGCCTCGGTGAGGTCGGCCGGGGCACCTGGGCAAAAATGGAATACTCCTGGTCATTCACTTCTTTAAACTTTGTGTCCTGGAGATTCAGTCCTGCAGAATAGTGCAATGGGCTGGTACTGTCCCTCATAGCAACTGGAGCGGAGCTCCTCTCCCCCCCCCCCTTCATGTCTAATGGAGATTCTGGACTATCATAGCAGTGGAGGCTGTGCTCCTCTCCCTCCCCCCACCCTTTAATGAGTAATGGAGATATCCTGCCTGAAATATCATAGCAGCTGGAGGCTGCTCCCCCTCATTTTATCTCACTAAAAAGTCAGTGTTTCTTATTCCTGCATCTTTATTACTTCATCACACAAATGGGGGATAACTGCCACGGTATCCAGGAGGGATGTGGGAGGAAGGAACAACGGTGGGGTTGTTGCTGGGGCACCCCTAGAATGGCATGCAGGTCATCATTTCTGCGGATATCTGGGGCTCTGACCTTGGGCAGCTATGCTCTCTGGTTCTCTAGTAGACTTGCCCCATATTCTAGGCAGGACTGACTCTATTTTTAGACAAAACATAAAGAAGGGAATGACCTGTGAAGTCATTCCCATTTTTGTCCGTGCGCCCCTGGCCGACCTCAGCGAGGCCAGCCAGGAGCACCCATGACAACAGCAGACAGTACAATATGACTGGTAACTGTCATCGCCAATTTCCAAAGCAGCAGACGGTGCAATAGGGCTGGTAACCGTCTCTTTAACCTTGCAAAGGCAAATGAATGCTGCTGTGTAGCACTGCAGTACCGTGTCTGTCAGCAGCATCCAGTACACATACAGTGACAGTGAAAAAAGGCTAAACGGCCTCCATGGTTATCATGCTATGGCATCTGCCAGGGTAATCCAGAGAAAAAGGGCACGAAATGATTGTCTGCCGTTGCTTTCACGGAGGAAGGATCGAGTGACGACATTTACCCAGAATCACCGCGACACTGTTTTTGCTTCATCATGCATTGTGATCTCAACCCAGAATTCCAATGGGCGGGGAAGACTGTGGGAGCAATGGGATATTTACCCACAATGCTACGCTTTGGAAATCGACACTAGCCTCGGTACATGGATGCACACTGCCAAATTAATGTGCTTAGTGTGGCCGCATGCACTCGAGTTTATACAATCTGTTTTAAAAAACCGGTTTCTGTAAAATTGGAATAATTCCGTAATGTAGACTTACCCCCAGACTGCTGGAGTTCCTCTTCATTAATAAAGCATACATAGTGGACATGGGCCTGGGGAATGTATGAAACATTCCAGTGGTTCTTAGTAACTCTGAGTCCTGTGGCAGTCCTAGGGCATCCAGACCAAACCGATAAGTTGGCAAGTCTTTTAGTTGTTAGTACAGTCACTCAACTAAGAGTGTCAGGTCATATTGTTTCTTGAATGTTAGAAATCTATATCATACCCCTGTTCCTCCAGTTTCTCCGAGTTTTTTCCCAGTCTTCAAGTCTGGGTTACCCTAGATAGGTGCTTTTGGAGCACAGCAAGGATTAAATGTGTACCTCTTAACTAGGACAGCCCAGACCCTTTGTGCAGCCACTGCTGCAGGCATCCTATTTTTCTCTGTCAGACAAAAAGAAAAACTCAGCAGACCCACAGGGGAGGCGGATGCATTAATACCTGTTCAGTTTCCAGCCAGGTAAGTATAAGGGTGTTAGCATGCTGGAACCAATTTGACATCTGTGACATGATGAAAGGGTAATACTAATTTTGTAGATCTGGGAGCATAAACCACTCTTGGACATTAGGGAGCTGGAGGTTTTCAAATGATAATCATGTGTGTTGACCAGGGCCCCGCAGAAATGCTCTAAAAATGTTAGTAAATTTTTAAAAATGAAACAGAGGGGTATATACAGATGGGCCATTTAGAATATAGAGGAGCCTAAACAGAATATTCATTTTTACTGTATTGACCTTCTTGATAGGCTCAGGGAGAGAAGATGCCACTTATTTGTATCATTACTTATTTGAAAGAGTACACGATCTAAAGTTATCTTCACTAGTTTGTTAAAGTTTCTTGGTACTTACTTAATTACATCAGGTTGCCTATGGAAATTCTATTAAGAAAAAGCCACATGACATGACAACCAGGAGACTTGCAATATTTTTGATATTTCCCGATTTATTTTTTAACTAGCTATTGCTCCAAATTTTTGAATTGGTGATAGGAGGGTTAGAATAGTGATTTCTAGTTTGGCTATATACAAATGGACATTGTCTGCATATAACATCAGTCTGTACTCCATGGAACCAAGTTGCATGCCCTAGGTATCTCGATGAGTTTGTGAAGCTACTGTCCTCTTTAAACAAAAGGAAAGTGAACCTTATTGGGTTTGAGTACAGTATTTGTACCAGTTGTGCCTTTGAATCCACCTTATAGTAATTTCATTTAGACAACATTTCCCTAGTTTGTTTATGAGAATGTCATGTGAGACTGCGTTAAAAGCCTTACTAAAACCAAGATACATCACATATACTGCTTCTCCCCTGTCCACTAGGTCGGTAACATTGTCAAAGAAGGAGATCAGGTTGATTTGGCATGATTTGTTCTTGACAAACTCATGCTAGCAATTCCTTATAACCCTGTTATCCTTCAGGTGCTTTCTTCCTGTTTGGAATGCAGCCCTTATTATGGGAAATCTCCTCCCCCTCCTCCCCCTCCCCAGTACTGAAACAAATACAATTGATTTAGGGAATGTGTACACTTAAAATGTTACAGTGGCACAGCTGCAGTGCTGCACTTCTGTAGACACTTGCTACAGTGACAGTTGGGGTCTTTCATCGCTCTAGTTAACCCACTTCCAGGAGAGGTGGTATCTAGGTTGACAGAAGAATTCTGCTGTTGTCCTAACACAGTCTTCCCTGGGGATTAAGTCAACAGCTATATCTCTCAAGGGTGTGGATTTTTCATAGCTGTGCTGATGTAAATTTTCAGTGTAGACCAGCCCACAGATATCATCAGTTTATTGAAAAGTAGGAAAGGATAAATTATAGTAGTAAAACCATCTTTGTTGTAAATAAATTGTTTTAGAGGCTTAAATTATTTTAACATAGTATGTTTGATAAACGTTTGCTTGTGTAACATTTAAATTGCATAGAGTAAAAGTTAACCTTTGTACATGATGCCAGCAATACCCCACTTCCAGCTAATGTAGTTAGTCCTGTATCTCAAGTGGTAGAAGTCTGTGCTACAGTGCAGAAGACTCAGGATTCAAACCTTGAAGAGGTTACTGCAGTTCTGTGTAACAGAATTTTTTTTTCTTTTGTTCTTTTAAACATCCTAGGACATGACTTACAAAAAACTAAATTAAAAAGATATTACGTAGTTAGCAAAGTCAAGCACTGAAAAGTAAGGAAAATGTCAGATTTACAGTAGTCCGTGCAACCTTAATTTGGCCTCCTGGGTATGGTTATGACCATTAATTACATGACCCCATACAATTTTATCCGAATGGCCCCTGCCTAATTTGGTGAACAGGTTGGACACACCATGATGCTGAACTAAGGTTGCAAGAGCAATCATAAATCTATCATTTTCTAACTTGTATGCTTACCTTTGCAACCTAAATACTTCTAACACTTTTTATATGTAATGTTATTTAGTTTGACAAATGCCTTATGTTGGCTCACTGATCTATACAAGAAATCAATTGGCTGACTGTGCCTTGATCAGGGGTCAGCAACCTCTGGCACCCGGCTTGCCAAGGTAAGCACCCTGGTGGGTAGGGCCAGTTTGTTTACCTGCTGCATCTGGAGGGTTTGGCCAATCGTGGCTCCCACTGTCCACAGTTCGCCATCCCAGGCCAATGGGCGTGGCAGGAAGCCGCGGCCAGCACATCCCTTGACCCACGCCGCTTCCTGCAGACCCCATTGGCCTGAGATGACGAACCACGGCCAGTGGGAGCCACAATTGGCTGAACCTGACGACATGGCAGGTAAACAAACTGGCCTGGCCCACGAGGGTGCTTACCCTGGTGAGCCACGTGCCAGAGGTTGCCGACCCCTGGCCTAGATTGTGGTGTACTTGGGAGATAGTACAATTTTATTGATTTTTTTCCCATTAGATAGACTGTCAAAACACGGTAGTTACCCCTTGATCGCTTTCTTTCTCGGTTGTGCTCCTTTCTCCTATCTTCCATCTCTGTTTTGTATTTTTATAGTTTAAGCTTTTTACATGTACTTTGGTATTTGTGCAATATATTTTGTAGACTACTAAATCTTGTTGTTGTTGTTATAATAATAGGGCAGGCACACACTGGAAAAATTGAAAAGAATGACAATTTGCAGATATGTGGGGCACTGAAGGTCACTGTGTAATACAATTTAATTTCAAAAAGTTCTGTTTCCACTTTTTGTCATCTGGTCACCAAACCAGTGGAAAAATAAAGTTGTAGTTCTTTTTAGACTGGCTGTGTAGACTTCAAGAAACCCACTGGGACCTGTGGGAAGGGTATTTTAAATACCTTGCAGAGAGAAGATATTTCAAAACTATTTATAATCTCTTTTTGATGGAAAGAAATACAATTTTTAAACTGGCTTTAAGAGGGTACATTTAAAAATAGAATGGAGTTGTATTTCTAGTTTTGACTTATCTGAGGTGGCAAAGTTTGCAGATGATGCTAAACTGCTCAAGATAGTTAAGACCAAAGCAGACTGTGAAGAACTTCAAAAAGATCTCACAAAACTAAGTGATTGGGCAACAAAATGGCAAATGAAATTTAAT
>NC_133771.1:163771283-163821418 GCF_003597395.2 Chelonoidis abingdonii
GTGTCATCAAGGAGGAATAAACATATGTAATAGCTCCTAATAAGAGCAAGAAGCATGGCTTAAGGCAGCAAGGGAGATGTGGTGATGGAGCGAGGCAAAAGTTACCTCGACGGTGCAGGGTAGTTAAAACACGTGGTATAAGGAATTGGTTAGGGGAGGTTTGTGGAATCTCAATCCTTGAGATATTTAAGAGTACTGTTGGATAAATGTTATCAGGATGGTCTAGACAGTATTTGTCCTGCCATGAGGGCAATGGGGACTGGAACGCTCGATACCTCTAACGAGCCCTCTTCCAGTCTAGTAGTACTTGCAATAATCATATGATATTGTCTTTATCCCACTATGATGCAGAGTCGACTTGTTATTAATAGTCTGCAGAGGAAGGCTGGGATAGCTAGGACTCTAAGGAGAAACTACGACTGTGTTTAATCCCAGCTCATTCAGAGTCTAAGGTCGCATTATATGGAAGCTGAATGGAGCTGTGAGGAATGGTTTGTATGCTTAGTCTGTTGCTGCTTGGATTAAGGGAGGTCTTGGATATGGTGATGGACAGCAGGAGAGAGATCACTTGATCATTACCTGTTAGGTTCACTCCCTCTGGGGCACTTGGCATTGGCCACTGTCGGTAGACAGGATACTGGGCTAGATGAACCTTTGGTCTGATCCAGTGTTGCCATCCTTATGCTCTTATGTTCTTGCTTTCATGCTGAAATAATGAAACATACCACATACTGTAATTTCTTCTAATTTGGGGTGGGGGAGGGAGGAGGATAGAGAACACCTCTAGAGTGGAAACGAGTTCCTGGTCAATGGGAGCTGCGGGATGTTCTGGTCGCCACTTCCTGCAGCTCCCATTGACTGGGAACAGTGAACCGCAGACAATGCGAGCTTCAGGGGGCCGTGGTTGTGGAAGGTCAATGTAAACAAAATGTCTAGCGGCCTGCCAGTGGATTACCCTGATGGGCCACATGCTGAAGTTTGCCGACCTCTGGTCTAGGATTACATGGTCCTGCCACAGCACAAGCAACTGGACTTGATGACTTCTCTATATCCCTTCAAGTTCTACATTTCTATGATTCTGTCAATTAATTTGTTTAATGTGATATAATTTTCATAAAACGTGCAGGGGCCACATAAATCAACACTTGGTCTTAATTTTTGTTTGGAAATGCTCTCTAGAAACACAATGGATTTCCCATCAATCTTGCTTATTAAACAGTTGGCTGAGCATGTTGGAGATCATCAGAATATAAACACCAAGATGGAAATAAATTGGAATGCAAGAAATGCAGTTGAATTCCATCGTGTGATAGTTATTTATACTGCACTTCATTCTAGGATTTTAACTAAAACAAGCTTGGTGTTGTTTAATATGAGGAGACTAAGTGTTGTAGAGCATTGAGTGCTAAAGATCTAACACTTCATAAAATAGTTCTGATCAATAGATCAGCAAAAGATCTATTGATTAAGATTAAGGTAATATAATTTTGCACTTTACATACATTATCAAGTGTTTGGTAACATACACTGAAGCAATTAGTCATATTTGTCATATTTCCTTGGGCCTTAAATCTAATACTAAATTTGCTTACTGCTCCTTTATTTTATCCTTTAAGGGAAAAAATTAATCTGTTTTAATTTGCTATCACTCAATCCTGTTGGCCTTCTCAGCTGGGAAAGTAGGAGCACTGCATGACTTGTCCTATAGATAACCATCCTCAAGGCCCTGTTTATTTATGCAATTTGCATAATTTACCATATAATGAGCACCATTAATATTATATATTGATGGCCCTATATAATACAGTAGTAGACCCACAGAAAGCATTGGGAATGTCTGAAGTGGGGAAGGGAAGAATTGGCAGTCCAAGAGAAGCTGTCCACAGAGTGGAGGCCAGACAAGTCAAGGAAAAAGTGAAGTACAAGAAAATTTGGCCAGACAGGCTGGGGAGAGGCACCCAGTAGTATTGTTTACTCTGTCCAGACTAGAGGGAACCTAAGGGATATTAAGTTAAAGCAGATTTCATACATCTAAAATAAATGTTTATTTTTATACACATATGTTTTAAACATTTACTTGTGATGTGTGTAGGTTGAGATTGTCAAAGCTATCTAAGAGACTTAGATACACATCTTCCCTAAAAGTGAATCCACATGGTAAGCCTCAGGATTTGTGTACTTGGAAAAGTTTCATCCAGAAGGAGCCCAGTGAAGTGGGGCTGAGGATCCGGGGAGAGGTTGAGTCATATGAGAAGAGCAGGAGCCCAAGACGGGTGAGAGAGCTGCTCCAGCTTTCTCCACCAGGCTATTAAAATTTTCAGATGTGACCTACTGTGGTAAAAGCTTTTGCTGCCAGCTCCAGGCATTCTGCTGAGGAGTGAGTGTTTTGGGTGCTCAAGGAATGCAAGATCTTTTGTGAATTTGTGTCAGAGACAATGGCACAATAAATATTAGATAGACTCACTGTAGAAACCAGCTCCATGCCTCTGTGTAATAACATGCAGTTTGTTTACTTGTCATTATGTTTGTGGGAATAACAAAGAGTTTATAGTTTCTCATTGTTCTCTATTTCTGGCAAAGACTTAAAGAAAACAAAACAAAAAAACAACTCCAACCACTCTTCTCCCAAATTCTCTTTTTGTCCTGATGCTATATCTCGTTTGACTCCCAATAAAGATCTTTTGTTTATCGTGTGGTGTATTTTATTATTGATTCTTGCATCAGGTATTCCTATTCTCTCTTGCGTAGTGTTACTATTCAGGTGTAAAAAGTGAGCAAGTATTTCTTCCTTCTGACCTCTGTATCACATTTGCTCATTTTACTGGTCAAAACAAGGTTTGGTATTTTTTGGTTGCTCTTATAAGTTTAGCTTCAGCTCTGCGCAAAAATCATTAAGCTGCACTCTTCGTTTGTCCCTCTCCAAAGTTCACTGCCAACAATAACCATATTCATTCTGGTATTTGGCTGTTTTTGGAAATGAAGTGGAAAAAGTAATAAGGAAGAAAAACTTTGATTTCTTTTTAAGCTATTGCTTAAATATGAAGACACAGGATATGGTTTAAGCTGATGAAATTGGCCTAAACTGATTAAATGTGTATCTGGAGTAGCAGAATATTTACAGTATATCTTGGCAGAGTTTCTCATCTTCACTTTATGTCCAAATCTCCATCTATCCACTAATCTCCTCCTCTCTTTCATCCTTTTCTAGCCAGCTCCCCCTCAAAATCCAAGAATGTCAAGGTCTCTGCATCTTCAAAAACTAAAAAAGTCCATCTGCCTCTTCAACTATCACCCTATGCCTCTTCAGCCTTTCACTCTGAATTCATTGAAGATCATTTATAACCATGGCCTGGAATTCCTGTCCTGCAGTTCCATCCTAGATCCTCTTTAGTTTGGCATCCTTCCTTTCTAGTTTACCAAATCTGCTCTCTCCCAAGATTGCTACTTACATTTTCCTCACCAAGTCTCAGGGACTCTGATCATTTTGATCAGTCTCCTATGTCTGACACTGTTTGTTCTTCTTCTCGGCATTTTATCCTCCCCTGGCTTTCACAACTCTGTGGTTCTCCTGCTTCTCCAGTAATTCCTGAGGATCTCTTGGTGGTTTCTCTTCTCCTTTCCTACCCTGTGTGGGATCTTAGAGGACTCCATCTTTGGCTTGCTCCTCTTCTTGCTTTAGACCTTTTCACTGGGTGATCTCGTTTGCTCACATGATTTCAACTACCATCTTTAGACCAGTGACTCGCAAATCTGCTTCTTTCAGTCCCATCTTGCATCTCAACCTGTCTCTAACATGTCCTCCTGAATGTGTCACCATCAACTTAATTCTAACATAGCCAAACCCTCAGATATGATGCCAGAAAGAAATCAGCTAGCTTGACTAATAGATTGAGGGCAAGATGGAAGTAGCTGGAGGTTACTTTATTTATAAACATTAGAAAAATATTGCATATATAAAATATGACTACCAATGTAAATCGGGAGTGACAGTGCTGTGAAATAAGCCCATAATATATAGGCCAGGTCTACACTACGAGATAAAATCGATTTTAGATACGCAATTTCAGCTACGTGAATAACGTAGCTGAAGTCGAATATCTAAAATCGATTTACTCATCCACCCTCACCGCGCGGGATCGATGTCCGCGGCTCGCCATGTCGATTCCGGAACTCCGTTGGGGTTGGTGGAGTTCCGGAATCGATCTAAGCGCGCTCAGGGATCGATGTATCCCGTCTAGATTAGACGTGATATATCGATCCCCGAGCAATCGATTTTAACGCGCCGATACGGCGCGTAGTCTAGACGTGCCCATAGAGCCAGATACTACTCCTGTGGGCTTGAATTGCATTACTATAGGGGTCATTGTGTTTGTGTACATATATCTACATATTTGTGCTTATAAATTATATAATGCAAATAGTCTCACAGAGAAGTAGCTCTGATTAAAATAAAGTCTTGCTGTATTTTTTCAGTGCAGCAAATAGATAGGTCGGGGTGAGAATCTGACATTGTCTTGTTGCTGTAGATAAAACAGCACTGTTTTGTACTGAATCAAACAATCTTGCAGTACAGTTGTGTGTCAGTAATTTTTTGGACAAGTTATAAATCCTGAAAATGAGTGTTTGTAATAGAAACATATATAGCTCACAGAAGAGGTTGCGCACGTGTAGGACTAATTCTGCCCTCAGATACCATAATATAATCTCATTGACTTCTCTGTGAACAGGTCCGTGAGCAGATTTTGACCTGTGATCTGGAGACAATGAGCAGAGGAGTCTGTTTTTTCTGTCTTCATCCCAAGAACAATAACTGGGAAGTACAATTGTACTCCAAGTAGATGTAAAGTATTGATACACTGCTGGCCCCATGTTCTCAACATGTCAGGAATGTGGATTAAATGGCTTTTACTGAAGGGGGATAAATGTATCTTCTAATGTCATCCTGTGTATTTGATTGCCATTTCATGACATACATTTATTGTTTGATACTAATATCTATTGTAACTAAAATATTCTTTTCTCCCCTTCAGACAGCCTGTTTTCGAGAAGAGAGGGATGTACTAGTGAATGGAGATAACCAGTGGATCACAGCATTGCACTATGCCTTCCAGGATGACAACTATTTAGTGAGTGTTCCTTTATATATCTATTAAAGTGATTTTAGACTTTTGGTCTGTGATATTGAGATACAGATATAGTGTGTGTGCAATGGTTAGCCCTTTGTTTGAAATTGAAGCTCCATATGCATAAAACCTTGTCAAATGCATTATTAGTATATAAGAACGGGTGTACTGGGTCAGGCCAAGGGTCCATCTAGCCCAGTATCCTGTCTACCAACAGTGGCCAATGCCAGGTGCCCCAGAGGGAGTGAACCTAACAGGTAATGATCAAGTGATCTCTCTCCTGCCATCCATCTCCACCCTCTGACAAACAGTTTCTAGGGACACCAATCCTTACCCCAATATAATAGAATATCAGGGTTGGAAGGGACCTGAGGAAGTAATCTAGTGCAACCTGCTGCTCAAAGTAGGACCAATCCCCAGGCAGATTTTTGCCCCAGATCCTTAAATGGCTCCCTCAAGGATTGAACTCGTAACCCTGGGTTTAGCAGGCTAATGCTGACACCACTGAGCTATCCCTCCCCCTGAGTATGGAAGCTAGTCAGGGGATTTAGTGAATTTGGCCATGAATATCTCAGGATGCTAGTTTGCTTTGTTCTCTGTACAAGTCTGCAATTATTGGGCTGACTTCTGTAACCAGTAGGTATCAGCTAATCTGATTATTTGCCTTTTGGGAGTGCTCTTGCAATTATATTACATGTACCTTTTCTATAATCTTGTCATTTACTTTGTCCCAGTAATCCTGGTCTGATTCACAGAATGAAGGAGCAGTTAATTTTTTTTCCTACTATTAAATGAGAGTTAGATATAAAAGTTTGTTTAATCTCCTTGATTATTGTTGTTCAATTTTGGAACTGGAACGGTCCTGTTGATTTGAAATTCACCCAACTGGGCTCTGGCAATGAGTAGAGAGGCATAGTTTCAATTCTGAACTGTCTTCTCCTGCTGGCTGGGGGGCTTAACCACAAAAGTCCCAAAAGGGTAAAGAAAGCCACGGTATACCTTAAAAAAGCAACTTTTAAAAAAACCAATTTGCGTCGAGCTGAAGATTATAATTGCAGATGAAAGTATCTAAATACATTTTTGTTAAGAAGTATGTCTGAAATGTCATTGGAATGCCCTTTGGTTTTGTTCTGAAAAGTTCAGGTGGTTGTTATGTTACTTAGCTGTTTAAAAAGATAGTGGTTTGATACTCTTCATAGTAAACTTAGTAAACTGAATTATTGCTTGCTGATGCTGAAACTTGATGTACATTTCTAAAATGTATTTCCATCATAAATTTTACTGAAAGAATCTAATCTTTCGTATTACATTTAACTGTTAGGTAATATATAGGATTCAAGAAGGAAAATTAATTTATAAAGGATAATCAATTTTTACGAAATCTTTGTCATTTTAGAAAATAAATGTAGCACACTTGAATTGTGTTGCTAAGCTGATCATATTTACTTTCCTGTCTTGTAAAGTACACATGATACATACAATTTGGTAGTTTTGAAGTCTTACTACCCCTTTACTTCTGTTTAGCATTGTCATTAGTAGGTATTATATATTTTAAAATCCCAGTTTGCAACTAAGGGCTACTTCCTGGTCATTTCACAGATGAAGTCACATTAACTTCAGTAAGATTACTGTAGTAAAGCATGTATGATTTGGTCCTTAAGGTAAAGGAAATTCATGAATGTAGGACTTGTAGAATTGGGGCTTGTGGTCATGATCCTGCAATTGGATGCACTAGCACAGGCTCTTGCAATCTTGCAGCATTCCCTTGACTTCAGTTGGTCTTTGCACAGGTTCAGAGCTTTGCTTGTGTGTATCTAATAGCAGGATCAGGGCTTAGGTTTTCCATTTCCTGATTGAGTAATATGGACTAGTAAAAACTATAACTGTGTTTTGACTGCTAGCAGTATTACTAAGAAAATACTATATGTTCAGTTGCAGCCTGCCAGAACTAATTTTAATCTAGCCTCTTTCCTTAATATACTCGTTGAGCAGAGCCGCTTCCATTCTTTATCATTGGTGGTCTGTTAACATGTGCTAGTTTTGCAAATAGTTTCATTCGGGAGAAAAAGGCAGGAAAACTGTCTGATTCTTGAAAACAATGAGGAGTCCTTCTGGCACCTTAGAGACTAACAAATTTATTTGGGCATAAGCTTTTGTGGGCTAGAACTCACTTCATCAGATGCATGAAGTGGAAAATAGAGTAGCAGGTATGTATACATAGCACATGAAAAGATGGGAGTTGCCTTACCAAGTAAGGGGGCTAGTCTAACAGGACAATTCAATTAACAGTAGAATACCAAGGGAGGAAATATCACTTTTGTAGTGGTAATGAGGGTGGCCCATTTCAAACAGTTCTCAGTATTTTAATACGTGCTTTGATCATATTACATACATATTATATACATGTGAAAAGTACCCGTGATACAGAATTTAGGCAGATTTATGACCTGAATTGAATGCCTTTGTGTTAAACTCCAGCAATAAATACCTATTTAAGAGCCTTAATTTGCACTTTTACCCTTTTAAACCAGGGCCACCCAGAGGACGGGGCAAGTGGGGCAATTTGCCCCAGACACCGCAGCGGCCCCCACAAGAGTTTTTTTGGGGCCCCGGGAACGGGTCCTTCACTTGCTCCGGGGGCCCCAGAAAACTCTCATGGGGCCTGAGCCCCCGGAGCTTCTTCCGCTTCCGGGTCTTTGGCGGCATTTCGGCAGTGGGGGGTCCTTCCGCTCCGGGACCTGCTGCTGAAGTGTCCCGAAGACCCGCGGCAGGGGGTCCTTCCACTCCGGGACCTGCCGCCAAAGTGCTGGGTCTCCAGTGGCAATTTGTTGGGGGGGGGGCTGAATCCTCTGGGTGGCCCTGTTTTAAACAGGTTTTTAAAAAATTGATGAGTTTGATTTTTAATTGTGGAAGCATTGTGATGCTGTGCAGTAGTGACTTGTGCAGTACATAAAAATAATTACTAGATTCGATGGGTCTGCACACTTTATAAAGGGATATATTGCCCAATTTATTGGTAGTGCAGTTTTTATTATAATGGGAAACTTCAATCTGCAGCTTAATCAACTCAGTTTTTCCTTAAATCTTTATTTTTTTATTGTCACAACTGTGAAAGCACAAGTGTAAAAAAATGTAAGGAACATTTTTGTGAAGAAGACTTTGACATACTATAACTATGCGCAACTGAGTTGGGGTTACTGTGTCCTAGTGGCATCTTAATTTATTTGTACAGGTGATATCTAAGTTTCCTTTTCAGCATACTGTAGTCTCTTCTAAATTTCTCATCTACAGGTTTACTGCTATCATAAAAATTGAGGGTATTTTAGCTGCTTGTTATCGGTTTACAATATTTTTCAGATTATTTGCTATAAATTTACTCAGAAACTGGAGAATATTTTGAAGGACAAATATCGTAAACTAATACAAATGTAAATTTTAAGTTTTAGTTTTATTTACTGTTCTATGTTAGAGTGTAGATAAATTCATATTTTGGTCCAACGTTCATTCAGCAACTTCTGTGGAGTGAATTCTTTTTCATTGTGGTATTTGTATTATTTTGTCTATTCACCATTAATAGACAGTTTAAAAAAATTGTAAATTATATACAATTGCCTTGCTGGAGTTGCAGAATAAATTAATATTTGGACCTGCTCTGTTTCCTATTTCACGTTCTTTGACTTGTGACTCTTTTATGAGTGTGGTATAAATGTGCACACTTGCTGATTTGATTCAGTTGTCACTTAAAGGATAGTCGTTTAGTGCTTGAAAAAAGTCATAATTTGGACGTTAGAATATTTTTAAGTCCCTTTAGGAGTATGCTTCCTTTTTCACCTAATCTCTGTATACAATTTACACATGAGAATTAGATCTTAGGGAACTGACTTGAAATGAGAGAATATCATCATCTTTGGTTGAAGGATTCCTTGACTGACTCTTGTTTGGTCTGCCAAACGAGAACCAAGGAATTTATGTGCATAGCTGAGAATTCCTCAGAGTTATATTGGGTAGAAAGGTGTATATACATGCTATATAAAGAATGTATATGATCAGCTTTTAGTTCTTCTACTTCGCTAGGGATGGAACATGATGTAGGCACATAAGACATTTGGTGACACTGTTCAGCTGACAACATGAGAACTGACCAGCCAGTCAACTTGTGAAATCTATTGAACTGCACCTTACTACTGTATAGATAAAGAACAGTTTAAAAATAGAAATCTCCTCTTCGTAATATTCTTTCTTTGATTTTCTTAACAATCTTGGTTTTAGAAGGAAAAAAATAATGCATTTATGTGAATGAATGATACCACTTGAGGCAGTGGTTTGTATATTGTCCGAAGAAGTCACTCCATTGTTGCATTGAAAATTCACCTTACAAATTTAACTTTGATCCTGAAAATATTCGTGCACACCCTTAACTTCAAGCACATGATTAGTCCCAATGACTTCAATGTGACTACTTACAGGCTTGGGCGTTAGATGATATTTTGTTACCACTTTATTGCTTTTGTTATGCCTGGAAAAAATTCTTTTATAATGGAATGAAGATATAAAAGTGCTGTATAACAAGCAAACAAAAAAATCCCTTTGTATTATGATTGCTTCAACTAAATTTTTTTTGAATGGCTTCCAAATATATTGTGTTAAAAAGGATGAATGATCGCTGTAGACAAATACGCAAGATCCTGTTTCAGTGAAGAAAGAAGAATGCTATTGCAGTCTTTTCCAGCATTCTTTCTCAGCAATAAGTAGGCTTGGCAGAATTCCATTTTTACTTACAATTTTGATGGCCAATATCAATGTTTATTTTTAAGCATTTTTTTCTGTTTTGATCGATGTAAATTTTCACAGAAATTGTGGAGGAGGATCAGAAAATAATTATTTAATGATAGTAGATGTTGAGATTCAAAAAGTTAAAGCTTTATAACAGTTAAAACACAAATTGTCATGATCACGTCAAAATATACAAACTCTGCATTCTCAAGCAGCATTTTTCTTTCTTTCCCTGTCTGTAAATTTCTGTTACTAAGGTGAAAATATTTTTTCTCGGTTTGTGTGTATACAGCAAAATTAATGTTTACCATTTACCAATAAAAATCTAATCCTAGCAATAACTAAAGCATGGATGGGTGAGAGCAAAACCATTACACATCAAATCAGTTGTTAACCATCACATTCTGTATACAACCACTGCAACTTTTAAGAAGTATTACCTGGGAGGCTATCTGATATTACAGATCTCATTTCATTGATTTTTTCAGAGCATTGGTGACCATAGCTTATTTGCCTTGTGTAAGGCATGCTGGCAAGACATCTCACAGCATAGCAGGTTTGCAACTCAGTGGCAGACAGCAACACAGTAACATTTTGATTATTGATATTTTGAAGACTTTGTGGAAAGACTTTATTCATTTCTCCACAACAACTGGTAAATTAAAAAATGGTTCCCAGGAGGATGTCACAATATGTTTCAAGTTGTTACAGTCAGTGGAGTTCTAAAACACAGGATCCAAAACTACTTTTCTTTTCAACAGAATCTGTTTCCTCTTCAAACAGCGTCTAAAATCTTTCAGCAAAAAACCTTAAGGATAACCAAATATGGAGGGGTAAACATTATTCCTCACAGATGTAGACTCTAATGTTGAGGAGATCCCCTCTCCCATTGCCTTGCTCACCTCTTAGGCAGGCAAAGCACAAGAGTCCCTTACCTGTCCTGAGTTCCCCTGTGAAATTATTCTGGTTTTGCCAATCATTTTGTCCTATTTTAAAATGTTTTTCATTCTTCTGTTGCTGTTCAAAAGACACACACACGAAGGAAAATTGACTGACTGACTATGAAGGAACATTCATGAAATTGACTATCCACAACATGTTGGCATTGAAGTTAGAAATAAGCAGATTGAAAATATACAGCACCATACCCTTGTGATATATTACTCCTAGATCACTGTATCCTACTGTAAAGAGAGATTATTGGAAACATGGATGTACACTATTTTCCTTGAAAATAGAGAAATAGTAAATAAAGGATTGAACTTGAGAAAGAGATCGTCAAGTATTACTGTGAATTTTGGTGGAAAATTTGATCAATTATTTAGTCTTTCATCATGATGATTAAGGTTATATTATCCTTGCTTTCTGTAATAGATGTTGAAAAGTTTAGTCCTATGCAGCTTATCCAGACAATTTTCAAACCGAGCTGGATGTTTTTCCAGGGGGACCCATACTGTTAACAATCTTTGTCAACCATAAATAGTTTTCCTATCCTCAACAGGGCCAGATGGTCTAATTACACTATATGTGGAACAATCCAAATTTGCCTCCGAGTTTCACAGAAAAGGTATTGTCATGCCATTTGGAGTGGCTCATGAGTGTGAGTTCCAAACTCAAGGCTGACTGTCCAGGAACAGGGCACAAATACCAAACTGGCTGTACGTTCTGTAATCAGATTTCACCAAATAAGTACCAAGTATGAATACCTAAAGTACTATAATAGCCTTAACATGGAGTCACAGACACTACTCTTAGGCACTCTTGTCTATCTTGCCACATAGGCAAGTTTGTCTCTGTGATAGATGGTCGCTTACACCAAAAATCACAATAATATTCAGGTCACTCCCAGTCCTAAAAGGACCAATCTCTTACTCCAAGTCAACTGTATTTAAGTTCTTAAATTAAAGAAAATGCTTTTAGCGTATACTATAATAAATTATCAAAAGATTTATTAACTAGGAAAAAGAAATGTTTACAAGGTTAAAGCCGATAAACGTACATAAATAAATTAGTCTTAGATTTCAAAAGATAACATAGAGTTTACTTATTATAGAAGTTTCTATGTCCTTTATAGCTAACCCAAACTGAACACGGTTGGCGATCCCTTGCTTATGCCTAGAAATCTTTGCCCCTCAGAGATCAAGCAGTGTAGGGATAACAATTTCTCTTTAACAGTCACTTTTATTGCTTTCCCCCAGGGTTCATGCTGAGATGGGACGAGGGCTTGTGCACATACTTCTTCAGGGGTGTGGGGGAAGCAGTCAACAAACTCTTTTGTCCGTAGTGGCTTGTCTGATGTCTACAGACCTTCTTTTGTTGGGGAGGAGATAACACTTCTTGTGGTAAACTAGCATTTCACATTTGGTAATGCTTCTCTCTTCACTGTGGGGGATTGACAGTCTTAGCAAACATTTTTATAGTTACAGAGCAATCCTATAAGTAGTATTAACATGTGCAGCATCCCACAAGCACTCCGTAAAGCCTAAACACAAAACCATTCTTATAATTCTAATATATATTTTAAGTATACTAGCACACAGGGAAGCCAGTCTGGTTTCCAGCTGTGCATTTCTCAGTGTTCAGTGAGGCATAGGGCCCTGGCAAGAGCTGGCACGGGGTCTGCCAGCGCCAGAGATATTGTAAGGGTTTTTCAGCAACAGAGATGGAAACACTTCAGCGATGATATGGTGCCAGTTTTGTTTATTCAGCTGCTGACGAAATTCCGAAAATTAAACTTTTTTTTTTCCTTTTCCCACTTTGCCTTTTCAGTTGCTATCTGTGATTCCAGAGTCTCAGAGCATGTCTACATGGAAGCAGTAGACTACGACGATATGAATTGTAGAGTGCACTAATGTGTTGCACTCTAACTGCCCTGTGTAAAACCTGCTAGCGTAAACTAAAAGGCACCTAGTTTGTGTTGATGCTACCATCAACATGAATTAGGCACCTTTTTGTTCTCACCAGCAGAGTCTGCAAGGAGCAGTTAGGATGCAACATGTTAGAGCTCTCCACAGTTCACACCCCGGTATCCTCACTATGTTGCTATGTAGACAAGCCCTTGGAGGACTTTTTCAGTTATGGAACAATGAGATACTCATAAGTCTGAAACGTTTTTAGCTTATTTGATCTGTTTCAGGTCATCTTGACCATAAATTTAAATGCATTTTCAGAGTTTAGTTTGCATAATGTAGGAAAATGGAGTGAGGTTATGGTCTTTTCAAAATCTATGATCATCCCATCCAGTTGGAATCATATTTTATGTTTCATTGGGAAACACATTTACTTAACTTTAAATCAGTAAACTCAAAAATTGCTTTTCTCCGTGATTGACATTACAAAATGGTAATCCCTTTCACTTGTGTGGCTATATCCTATACTGTACACAATGTCAACAGCATATGGAATTATAATGTACTATGAACCAGCACTATGCGTCTACAAGGAACCAGTACTGTGAACAGGGAATCTATTGGTCCTTCCCTGTCCCAGAACTGGTTTAAGGTAAAGCATTTATTTTCTGAATGCAATCATTTAAAGGAAGTGGGGAAGAAGAAATTGCGTCAAATTAGAGAAACAGTTTTGGGAAATGTGTGGCCCCGAAATAAGATCCCATGCTAATCCATTTTTATCCAGTTAATACTTTTTAAGAATTTTGCATTCCACTTAGGGAGGTTTTTATAAGAGAAATGGGGAGTTCTTCTTCGAGTGCTGTCCCTTTGGGTGCTGCACTCCAGGTGACGGTGCATCCTGGCGCTATTGATCGGAGAACTTCGGTAGCAGTGCCTGGTCAGGACGCATGCACTCAGCTGCTGTCTCTCAGTCTCGTTAGAGTCTCCCTGAGCACGCACATCCCACACCCCACTCAGTTCCTTCGCAACTGTCCTCAGATGAAGACAGGACTCAGGGGAGTGCTGATCCTCTTCTCTGGTCTCTGAAGGAAACAAGTACAAAGACCTAGAAATAGTTAGTAACATTCTAGTTATTGTCCTTCCTTTAGTTATCCTAGTTTAAAAAACAACAACAAAAAACCTTTTTCCTCAAGTTTGTCTCCCATTGACACATGCCAGGGTCTTCAGGATTTAAGAAATGTGCTTTCTGTCAAGACTGTATGCCACGGTCCGACGGACACTTATGTGTGTGAAGTGCCTTGGTGATACACCCATCCCTGCCAAGTGTGTTCATTGTACTAGAGTCGAAACCAGGGCTCTTTGTGACAGGGACTTGTGGGTGAAAATACTCCTGATGGAGAAATCCCTACAGCCACCTGAGGAGACGGGCAATAGCAAACCTTCTCTCTCTCTCATATGCTCCTCGGCCAGGTCCGAACCGATCAGGAGCGCAGCTTCACTCTCTCATGCAAAGAGGCAGGAAGCCCAACTGTCTCTGTCCAGAGACTTTCAAAAGGGTAAAGGGTCTCCTGCGAGATCCTTACTCTCAGTGCTCACGGTGCTGAAGGCAGGCGCCTCTGACCGTCCCAGCACCTGAGCCATGGCTTGTGCAGAGGCAGGGACCTGACTTCCCGTACCAGAAAGGTCTTCTCAGCACCAGTCCCCTTGGCACCGAAAATAGACCCGGTGCCAACAGCACGTTCTGCCCTGATGCTGACAAGAACTTTGGCACCAAGCCTGCCTGTCACTCCAACAGCAGTAGTGGACCTCCAGCGTGGTGCCTACAAACAAACTGCGGCACCGGGAAAAGCAAAACAGAAGTCAGTGCATGCTTCTGAGCACAGATCACGCTCAGCAGGATCACAGCCCAGGGATGGGGAGCAGCAATTCTTAAGTCAGGACGACATCTCAGTGGCCACTCAGCCTGACTCTCCGCTCCTTGACACACAGTGCTCACATTTTGACTGGCTGATTTTCCCCACCTGACCTGGCTACCTTCACTAACAGCGAGCCTGATATGCAGCAGCAGGCGGAGTTCTCCCCACCTGCCTCTCCTCCTCCACTGGAACCTTTTGCACCTCAGGTCACGGCTCACAACCATCAGCCTCAGTTTCCCTACTTTGCCCCCTCATGGGCAGCACCTAACTTCTCTTATCCCATGTCTTGTCCTCAGTGGTACCCTTGGCCATCTCCTGCTGCCACTCATCCTCATGCTTCCTCCACTAGATCACAAGCTTCTTCTGCACCTCTTGTCTCCAGCTCCATCTACTTCTAGAGGGCCTGAACCCACCCGCCACCCCTAGAACAAATCTGTCTGGCTCCTAACAAATAATATAGCATGTATGTTTTACATCGACAGACGGGCGGGGGGGGGGGGAGCACGATTGCACTCCCTATGTATGGAGGCCATCCGATTGTGGAATTGTGCATACAATACCGCATAGAAATTACTGCTTCATACCTACCCAGATGTCACAACACTACTGCTGATGCACTCAGAAGACACCTCTCCAAAGAACACAAATGGGAATTACATCCCACAATACTGCAACAGCTCTTTTCCCACTGGGGCACCCCATCAATAGACATCTTTGCCACAACCCAGAATCGCAAATGCCACCTATTTTGCTCCAGAGCAGAATTTGGGACTGCATCCCTAGGAGATGCATTCCTCATCCCGTGGAACAACTCTCTCATGTATGCTGTTCCACCGATCCCTCTGATATACAGGATTCGACGCAAGATCAGAGACAGCAAGGCCCAGGTCATACTTATTGCCCTAGCTTGGCCGAGACAGACATGGTATTCTTACCTGCTCCGCATATCCATTTGTCCTCTGTGGACTCTCCCCAACAGACCAGATCTGTTTTCTCAGTACAATGGCCGGCTTCTTCACCTGCAGTTCCAGAAACGCCACCTCGCGGCGTGGCTCCTTCATGATTCCAGACCCACGAACTAGCCTGTTCTGAGCAAGTGCAGTATGTCCTCCTGCATAGTAGAAAAGACTCCACTTGTAAGACTTATCTGCAGAAGTGGAAACGCTTCTCCATGTGGTGCTCCAATAAACACTTGATACCCCATACCGTGACCTTCCCTAACATCCTAGACTACCTTTTAAAACTAAAACAGGACAGGCTCTCGCTCAGCTCCATCAGAGTACACCTTGTGACCCTCACCACCTTCCATGATTTGCTGGACAGATATTCACTCTTTGCCCACCCCACCAGAAACGCTTTCTCACGGGCCTGAAAAATCTCTATCCTGAGAATTATCCATCGGCAGCTGCCTGGAATCTCAACTTAATTCTTTTGTGATCTTATGAAACCTCTCTTCGAGCCCTTAGTTACCTCATCTCTTCTCCACATATCTATGAAGGTAAGTTTTTTGATTGCTGTAACATCTGCAAGGAAAGTAGCAGAAATAAGCGCTCTGATGGCCTACCCTCCTTACACAACCTTCTCTAAAGATAGTTACCCTAAGACCCCACCCTAAATTTCTCCCTAAGGTGATGTACACCTTCCATCTTAATCAACCAATATACTTACCTGCATTCTATCCCAAACCTCATGAGACTCCGCACGAAGCAGCTCTACATACCCTTGATGTCAGATGAGCAATTGCCTTTTATCTAGACAGGACTAAACCATTTCGTAAGTCCTCGCAGCTATTTGTCTCCACTACCTAGGGATTGAAGGGTGCAGCTATCTCTAAGCAACGCCTTTCCAAGTGGATCTCTGACTGCATCAGCTCCTGTTACCGCATTCAGAATGCCCAACCACCCAAAGGCATCAGAGCTCATTCTACTCGAGCTATGTCAACATCAGTTGCCTTCCTCCATAAGGTACCTATTCCTGATATCTGCAAGGCTGCCACATGGACATCTGAACATACATTTACCAAACATTATGCTATCATGCAGGATACCACGGCAGACACCGTAGTAGGCCACACAGTATTGTCTACAGTCGTCACTGCTGCAATTCCAAAGTCCCACAGCCATAGTGAGTACTGCTTCACATTCACCTGGAGTGGAGCACCCACAGGGACAGCACTCAAAGAAGAAAAGGTTACACACCTTGCAGTAACTGAGGTTCTTCGAGATGTGTATCCCTGTGGGTGCTCCACTCCCCACCTTCGTCCCCTCTGCTTTGAAGTACTATTCTGACTTCACGGTAGAGAAGGAACTGAGGGGGGATGCAAGACGTGCATGCTCAGGCAGACTCTAACAAGACCGTGAGGCAGCAGCTGAGCAAGTGTATCCCGACCAGGCACTGCTAGTGAAGATCTCCAATCAACAGCGCCAGGACGCACCGTCATATGGAGTGGAGCACCCACAGGGGCACACATCTCAAAGAACCTCAGTTACTGCACTATGAGTAACCTTCTCATCTTAACTTCATGATCTTGTCTGTTTGATTCTGGAATGATGAACCAGACAGACGCTTTCCCTGTCTTGTTGTTTAATTTATTTGGACATAGGTAAATATGAAATCTTTACCAAAAAAAGATTTTCTAAAAACAAGTTTATGGTTTGCAGGATAACAAGGAATGTCAAAGGTTATTTGAAAAGTTACATTTATGAAGGCTATTTTTTTAAAAATGCTTCTTTTAATGTTTTGTCTCCATTTAAGAAAATGTCATGATGAGCACTTCAGTGGTGTCTAAAGTATTAATAATTGTCTGCAGTCCATTAGCTATATTTGGATTGTATTGGTCTTTGAGTCATTGTGTAAACAGGTTTTTTTTCCTTTGTGTCTCCCACTCCTTCCCCTTACTCACAGTACCTGGTTATGGATTACTACGTTGGAGGAGATCTGCTCACCCTGCTTAGCAAGTTTGAGGACAGGTTACCTGAAGATATGGCTCGTTTTTATTTGGCTGAAATGGTGATAGCAATTGATTCTGTACATCAGTTACACTATGTCCACAGGTAAGGAAATCCAGCTCAGAAATACAGAGATGACTTTAACACTGTGCATTATGGACCACTTGCTGCAGTTCTAACTTAACCAAACTCCTGTTAAAGTTTAAGGGGAGTTTTACCTGAGGGCAAGATTTTGCTTTGGTGGACAATTAGAGTGGGAACAACTGGCAAATGTTGACTGAATTGGTGACCACTGTACATGCGGCTTCATCTTTTGAAAGTTCAAAACTGTTGCCAGGCTTGTTCAACATGCTTAAAGATATTTTTTGAAAACTCAAGAACATGTGCAAGCGTGGTCATTGGCATATTCTAAATCAATGTGCATGTTTTTATTTATTAAATTATGTATTTAACAAAATATGGCTCAGATCATGCAGTGAGATTTGCTAACTTGGATACCAGACATTTGTGCAGAATCCTGGAGGGTGGGTCGCATTGCACGATCAGGTCTTATGCTTAGAATGTGTCTCTTGTTTAGTTTCTTCTGTGCATAAATTATTCAAAGCACAAAATTAAGAGCTAGATTTTTATTTTTATTTTTTTAGTTTTGTTTTGGATTTGGTAACGTAATTTCTGGCAATCTACTGCTGGTGGCTCCATGGTAGTAATTAAGTCATTTGTCCACTTAACTGAAAGCATTTGAACTTAATTTAAATGAAATGTCAAATGTAGTGCATTAATTTGATGTATAAAAATGACTCATTCCTGCCATTGCTTTTAACAGTGTTCTTGCTGACTTCAGTAACAGCTTCATAATGATGGCAATGGCAGTTCCTGAATGATAGTAGGATACTGCCTAAAGAGAGAGAGTGGGATGTCCAAAATTATTCAACATTGAGCTAACTTTGCTCCCATTGAAGTTAATAATAAAACTGCCATTAACTTCAGCTGGAGCAGAGTTAACTACATGTAAGCCCTTTTAAAAATTCCACCCAAGACTCCTTTTGAGCACAAGCAACACTAGTGATTGTTTGACCATTCATATTGGCCTGATCTCCTCTCCAGAAATGATCACAAGGTTGCCCTTGGGATCCATTTCAGTTTAGCATGAGTTTGATATGAAGAAATGTCCTAATGATTGGTTTTATTTTGATTTGAGGTTGCTCTTCATGAAAGGGTTCTAGCTAGGAGCACCTTGTGATTTTATGTTGGTAAGCTCTGATTTGTCTTGCTTAAGCATTGAATTAGGCATCATTGGAATTGGGTTTTTTCAGGTTCCTCATTTTTCATATGAAATGTGTTTGAAGTCTTGTGACTCACCATTTCCAGAGGAGAAAAGAGCTGGTTCTTGTGTCAAGGGACTGAATTTATGTGGAAAGGAGCTCTTTGGGAAACTTCCTAATGGAAAAGACCCATTAAAAGTATCTTATTTAAGATCTTTATGAATTCAAATCATTTCAAGTGTGTGTCTTTGAGAAGGTATGTGTTCTTAAATAATTTTGCACTTGATCCAAAGCTCATTGACGTCGATGGAAAGACTGCCATTGACTTCAATGGGCTTTGGATCAGGCTTTTAAAAAGTAATGTGTATGTGAATTGTTGAGCCTGGTGACTATGACTATTCTTGATGGCGGTGAAAGAGCATTTCAGACGTTAGCTAGGCTGCTAAACTTTTTCTCATAAGTCAGCCTGTAGAGTAGCTGCAGTTCTCAGAAAAATAATTTAAGACTTTTCTTTCAGAAGACCATCTTCTAATTCCTGTACTGGTAGTACATAATGTACAACATAGGTGACATTTCTGTCTTCAAATTATGTATGGCCCTAATGTTAAATGGATTTGTATGTGAACTTGTGATGCACATTTAAATAGCATCCTATTGGAGTTTTACAGCAACAGAACTGTTAGATTTGAAGATAGATACTTGTAGGAATCAGTGTATGAACATATTAACTTACCCATACTTATTACAAAATAGACAGTCCTTTTGTATTATTATTCGCAGCTTTGCCAGTGAGCTGCATGTAGCATATTCATAAATCTTCTCTTTAAGGTCAGTCCAGAAACGACGCTTTCTATAATTCAAATAGAAGTAACACAAAGTGTGTTTATAAGGAAAAAAGCGTTTTGCAAAGATGAAAAATTCAAAAGGGCCTTGAGTAAGTGTTAACTGACCAGCCTTTGAAATGTGACCCATTTCCCTATTACTTTATTGAGATGTTTGCAGCTGTTACAGCAGAAGAAAGGAAAACATTTGTAAGTGCCAGCAGTACTCTTTCCTGAAAGAATAACCCTGGTGGCCGCCTCCTTTGGAGGGGTGAGGGAGGGCATGTTGTGGGAGGTGGAGGGCAGGGGAAAGGCAAAAGAGAACAAATATTAATAGAAAGTGATAATGTAGTATCTGTTGTGGCAGTACTTCGGATAGATAAGCAGTACGCATAGGGATTTGAACTGTGTAAGTAGTTGGTGAATTAGAAACATCATATTCCATACATCGTTCTTTCAAGGTTATTTTGCTATAAAGATTCAGAAGTCTACAGGGTTTTATTATTTATTCTTGCTTTTTTGGTGTCCCAGTTCTTTCAGGACAGATTTTCACATTGACCACAACCAGTGTCTGTGATGAGAGCACTTCCCCCTCCTGCCTATATTTCTTATATACTTCTTTTATCCTTTATTCCTCATCCCTTTTATCTTTATCCTTCATCCCTTCCAGTCTTTTCTACTGTTCAATAATTGCTTTTGTATCCTAGCTGTAGAAGAGTATCGTTTTTCTGGAGAATGGTGTTGATCACCATGATAGTGATCCTGCAAGATAACCCAAGAATTACGCCCAAGCCATTGTTTTCCTTCCAAAATGGACTATCAGGAGAGCTTATGGACATGAAACACAAGCAACCTACGTGCCCCTGAAACTATAAACTATTGCAGAGCTCCTCTGCTTTGTGTTGCTGTGTTGCAAGTCCTTAGGCAATTTCTGAGCTGGCATTGCTGGATTGCAGAACTTTATTTGGAAGTCTGTAAAGTCTAGAGAACGGTAGGTGTTAACTAATATGAAGCTGGTGTGTGTGTAACACCACTATATATGCATATATGGGTGCAGATAGACACACACACGTGTATATATATGCTAGCACGCTCTCTCTCTCTCTAAACATCTGAAAGGAGCTGCGTTCAGACTTTCATGAGGATATTTCACTTGTGCTCATGAATTTCAGGGATCAAATTGTGCAGTATGTTACCCCTATGTTTTATCAAGCTCATAAATGTAATAATCATTTAACTGCATTTTCTAGTAATACATAGGTTAAACTGCTTTATTCTTGGTGCAAGTCACTAATGTGTTTTGCATTAACCAATGGCATTGAGTGCTCCATGACTGACTCTGGAAAGATTACTTTACATGAATTACCTTTAATTGAACATGGCTGCATATATACTTCCTGCCTGATTGTGCAGCCCTTACTCAAATAAAACTTTTGTGGGAGCTCATGTAAGAACTGAGTTTACCAGTGATAGCTATTTAATTTAGTATTTTAAAAAAATTTTAGATTATGTTCTTTTGGTAGTAGGCCACGGTTGAATATTGCCTTGTGCCATTTGTGTGTAAGCTATACTTTTCTGTACAGTATATGGTTTAACATGTAGGCAACAGAAACACTGTTAAGCAAAAGGAAAATGAAAAGGATCATAGCATCTTCATTGTGTTTCTGATGAAATCTCTCAACTTGTATTAATGCTAATTTGGTTTTTAAAAATTTTTCTGTTTCCTCTCTGATTAGGAGTAAATCATTCCCTTTCATATGCATTGCCAGGCTCTGCTTCCATGCATCATTGAGTGTTTCGATGGGGGTGAGGGTCAAACATCTTTGTCTTGAATTAGGTAGTTAGTCTTCATTACTGCATGTACAGCAATATGGCTGGCATTATGTCATAAACACATGGAATTAGTGCCTCTTTTTCCTGTGAGATTTTAGATTAGCCTTTTGCTTGAATTAATGCCGAGCCATTGACTATAGGTTGACTTGAGTTATTTAAATTAACACACTACAGTAATATAGATCAAAGATTTCACTTGAGGATAGATGTAACTTTTCATAATGCTCTTTACCTGGGTTGAAAGACTGCTGTGTACAGTTAAAGACAGGGCTGTGCTGTAATCCAACCTCTTGTATATTCCATGAACCATGTTCTGATCTTCCAGGAGAATGGTGATATAGGTGATCATCCTGAGTCAAAAGGACACAAATCTCTGCTTTCTCTTGTGTTTGACACATGTCAGCAACCTTTTTACAGTGAATAACATTCAGGAATTTGTGAGCGATTGTGTTTTGCATTTTTTTAAAAATCCACTCACTTGATACTGGTATAGAAACAAAATAAAAATTTTTGTCCATTAATATTGCATGATAATATTCATTTCTTAATATTTTGTTTTCGTTTCACTCTGCATTTCCCTTCTGCTAGTTTATATTTTTTGATAAATCATTATATTCACATAATCTGAGACTCCACTACAAGATGGAAAGGGTCCTATTCTAATCCAGGCAATGGCAAAGGTTAAAACCATAATTCAAGTGTATCCTCCTTAGTTTGTGCTAATTTATGGATGCTTATTGGGTGGCCTGCAGAAGCCTTTTACTGTATATAGATAGAAGCTTAGAAGCCAGTTTAGCAGATGCTAAAACAGATTGATAAAGTTAATGGACACTTCCATAATAGCAATAACAATTAATTTTATTTCTAGAGCTTTCTTTCCCTCTGCACTCAAGCTGTTTTGCAACAATTCATATTAGAACAATACAGTATGGAGAAATGTGTTCAAACTTTTTCTATACTAACTTGCCAAGAAGTGAAAGTTTCTTTTTAAGAAAAATGTTCTTCACTGTAGGTGGTTAAAGCTCCCCTTGAAGAATAACTATTATCCCTAGGTCCCAATTCAGCACTTGAATTATGCATGTATATTCCATTGACTGCACTGAGGGCTCTCTGAATGTACCCAATGGGACTTCCATTGAAGAGTTTGACATCTTAAATTGAAGTTTTTGAACAATAAAACCTTTCATTTAATTGTAAAACCACAGTTCTGGTTCCAAAGATAAATAAGAAAAGCCTTTTAAGTTGGTATTTGTCAAATAGCAAAACAAGATAATTCTGAAGCAACTGTGTTGCTTAGTGATGAGAGAAGTGGACTAGTTTTGGGGCTCTGTTTTCAGCTCTTCTAATGACTTGCAGTTTGACCATGAGTGAGTAACTTAAACTCCTATCAATAAGCTTATTTTTCTGAAAAGTAAAGATAACGTTGAAAAATATTATAAAGGGGTGCTGATGATGAATTAGTTAATATTTATGAAATACTTTAAATCTTCAAAGGGCTACACTATGTAAACATGACTGACAACTAAGCCATTCGTTAGACACAAACAACAGCTTATAGATTTTTAGAATGTCTGTACTTCCATCACTTAAGTTTGTTGAACTGAAATTCAGCATTGTTTATTACTTCTCTTGGAACCAAATTGTGTCATCAGATGCCTCTGCATTATCATGATGAAGATCATTAGGAATTGTTTATACATGCAAACCCAAAATTTGGGCCCACGACTAGACATTTTTGCATTCTTTGGTCCCTCTTCTCTGAGGACAAATTTCAAAAGTAAGTAAAGCTAAATCTTGTTACATAGGATTTCTGTTTTCTGTGTTACTAACCAGCTTGTATATAGCCTTTAACTCTGTGAGATTTAGGCTAGACAGGCTACAAAAAATATTTGCAGCAAGCACATCTTGGGGTGGGAGGGGGCGAGAAAGATCTACTCTGTTTTGTATGCTTCTGACATATTAAGTCAACATTGTTTTTCCTAAAACATGGCCTGATGGCTGTCTCTTTGAATTTCCTTTTGCAGTTTTTTAGCTCAACTGAATCCTAAAGACTCAATTAAAGTTCATTCAATAATGAAGTTGTGTCACTGATATCCATCAACTTCCAGTTGATACTTCTAAATGTAATCTGTATGACACCTACCTGGAGTTTGTTTTGTGCTTTTTCAAAACAATGTCTGATAAGGTCTCTGTCTTACAAAGGTGATTTCCTTCCTGAAGATCTGCTATAGGGAAACATTGCAACTTGCTTAATTTTAAGTGTTCCGTTAAGCATCCTTTCTGAATCAGAGCCTGAGTTCTTAGCTCTTATATTTCATTTCACTGGCCACATCAGGGCTGATACTGTGAGGTGCTGATCAACTTCTGAGAGGTACTGAGGGTCCTCAGCTCTCAATGACTCTAAAGATAATTGAGGATTCTCAGCAAGTTAGACATATTGAAATCAAAGCTTTGTTCATTGCTCTTCTTCTTTTATATTTAAAAATATTTTAGAGCAGAGTTCTCTAACTAGATACTTCATGCAAAAATCTGGAATATTTAATATTAAACAGGGTGTTTGGTTCTGCAAGGTGAGTTTTCCACCTCTCCTTGACTTCAAAGAGAGCTCATAGCAGTCACAAGCTTATTTGCAGGCTTGGGCTCAAATTTTTACGTCCATTTGACAATTCTTAACTTTTGTAACTTTTTTTTAAAGCAACGTCAAAAGATTTTATGTCCTTTTTTTCAATCTTATTTTAACACTTCAGCTCTTGAACTGTGCTGTACTTCGTGGTGTATAGTCAGTTAGTTCATATGAGACGTGATGGACTTTTAAAAAGGCAGATGTCCCAAAAGGAAGTAAAACAGATTTTATTATAACCTTAAAAGTTCAAGCAGAATATGCCTTTTTTATATATCTAAGAACCTTCCTTTTTTAGCTATGAAATTCTTGTGATGCTGTTTTCCTTTCTGACGTAGACTTACTGGTAGAGGTTTTGTACGTTTATGAAACTTCTGAAACCAGTTAATGTTCCAGTTAATTTTGAGTTTTAGAGAACAAGGGCCATGTTCATAGGAGAAATTCTTCTGACATTTAAAAAGAAGAGGCTTGTGTACAGATACACTGTGCATACACTTCAGCAATACCACCTTCTTGTTTGAGTGGTGTTCCCTGTGTGTATTCCACTAGAGGTACAGATACACTCCATGCTCCTGAGACTGGAAGATGTTTCATTAGCAGGGTCCATTGATCTGCACCTACTCCCTTCTCCTCCTTGGGCTCTAAAGCAAGGCTATAAGATGCATCTCTCTAGTTCCTTTCTGCTGCCAGTGGTCTAAGACGGAACTTCGCTAGCGTCCTCAGCTTTAGCTAGCATCCTTTTTTTAATTAGTGTAAATACACCTTGATATAACGCTGTCCTTGGGGGCCAAAAAATCTTACCGTGTTATAGGTGAAACCGTGTTATATTGAACTTGCTTTGATCCATTGGAGTGCGCAGCCTCATGCCCTCGCCGCCTCCCTCTCCCCCCGGAGCACTGTTTTACCGCATTATATCCAAATTCGTGTTATATTGGGTGGTGTTATATCGAGATAGCGGTGTAGTTGTAAATGCTGTTAGCCTGATAAAATTCTGATTTTAGTGTTAGGGTTCTTTTTAGTGAATTTTTTAGAGGCTGGGGTACCCCTCCCAATCTCCCTGCATAGGTGTCTAGAATGTCCAGAACACCAGGATTCAAGACCTGTGTACTCTGCCCGTGGGCCTTCCCAGTTGGCGAAGGCCACTTGTCTGTGTTGCCTCAAGGAAGCTCATGTGCCCTCCAAGTGTAATATCTAATGACTCTTCCCTCACTGAATGAATCAGTCCTGTGAGCTCAGACTTCAAACATTCTTGATGCATCACTCAATGAGGCCATAGTTGGACCCTGACCCATCAAAATCCATGTACATCAGGCAGAGGCACTAAGAAGCGCCCCTTCAAGCACGGTGGCTCTGGCTACTAGACCTCAGAGAGCAGAGTTTAAGGACTCTAGCAGTAAACAAGGCAGACTGGAGGAGGATTAAAAGTAAGTGTTCTCACAAGGACAGACATGAGAAACCCCTCTGTAAGTCCTCGTCTAAGAAGATAACTTCTTCCCTGACTCATTTTAAGTTGGTGAGACTCTGCGCCGTGGTATGGGTTGTGTCAGGAGCTCAAAAGGAACATGTTAGTGGTTCCTCAGAACTAGGATCCAGAAGTGCCTCAGGACTGTCATCCACAGAAGTGGCAAGACTATCCTCCATACTTGCAAAGCAAAGGAGTGAGTGTATGCTGACTTGCATGTCAATTCCAATCACCTATGGAGGATCTGCCCTTCAAGAGAAATATCCTGTTCAGTGACAATGATTTGAAAGATGCTTATTTCCATATAGATATCTGCCCTGCACATGGGAGGTCCCCACATTTTATCATTGACCTCGACCATTACCAATACAGAGTATTCACAAAGGTATTATTGGTAGTAGTGACTGCATGTCTGCATCATCAGGGCACTTCAGTATTCCCTTACCTGGAAGACTGGCTGCTCGCAGGAAAGTCATACCAAGAAGTTCAGGTGACAACTTTACTGCCACTCTGACTCCTACAATCATTAGGTCTAGAGCAGAGGCTGGCAACCTTTCAGAAGTGCTGTGCCGAGTCTTCATTTATTCACTCTAATTTAAGGTTTCGCTTGCCAATAATACATTTTAACATTTTTAGAAGGTCTCTTTCTTTAAGTCTATAATATATAACTGAAATATTGTTGTATGTAAACTAAATAAGGTTTTTAAAATGTTTAAGAAGCTTCATTTAAAATTAAATTAAAATGCAGAGCCCCCCGGACTGGTGGCCAGGACCCAAGCAGTGTGAGTGCCACTGAAAATCAGCTCGCGTGCCGCAGGTTGTCTGCCCCTGGTCTAGAGGTACAAGCAGAAAAGTCCACTTTCGTTCCTACGAAGACTATAGACTTTATTGGGGCCACCCTGAATTCAGTCACGGCCTTGCCATACCTACCTCAAAACTGGTTGCAGACTATGATGGAATTCATCACTCTATCCAGAGTGAGCCCCCTCTCATCCTCCTAGGCCACGCTTTCTCAGGTACATATGTGATGTCCTTTGTGAGGCTCCATCTATGAATGTCTACAGTAGAGCCCTGCACGGGACTCATATAGAGCACTGGAAGTGCGCAGCATCTTTCAACAAGAGGATTCCTGGTGAGGGATCTCTGCATCTCCTGAGAACAGGAAATGCTCAGCCAACTGTTCCTAAGTGGTCCTGGGCCGCAACTGCAGAGGGGATAAATTTCTAATCTGGTGGTTGGAACCAGTAATTTATGTGTTTCTGTCTAGCCCTGTCTTAACGTGAGTTCTGAGGAATATCAGAGAAGACAAAGCAACACATCCTCCAGATGGCCATGCGCCCATGCATCCACATTCAGCTCTTGCCAGACCTCTTAGCCCAGGACAGAAGTAAGGTCCTTCAGCCCAACCCAGCATCACTCCATCTGACAGTTTGGTATTTGGACAATGAACTTAAAAAAATCCTGCTTGGTTTCTGTACAGCGCATCCTTAGCAACAGCAGAAAAGACACAATAAGGAAATACTATATAATAAAGTGAAAGATTTTCTGTATGGTGTCAGCATCAGCAGCTGCCCTTGGAGGATTCCGAGATTCCAGCTATACTGGTTTACTTCCTCTCTCTGAAAGTGTCAGGGTTGTCCCTCAGCTCCTTATGAATGTACTTGGCAGCTGTTTCACTCTCCCAGTGGATGACTATACAATCTTTGCTCACCTGATTAAAATTTCTGAAGGGCCTAGTCAGAAACTTTCCTCTCGTGTATGGGACCTCAATCTAATCCTATCTGTATTAACAAATTCCCTGTCTGAGCGTTTTGTCTCATGTTCCTTTGTTCATCTATCTATGAATTTGCCTTTTTGGTTTCAGTCACCTCAGCCAGAAGCATAGGAGAGCTGAGGGCCCATATGGCAGACCATCCAAATGCTGTCCTGCATAGGGATAAAGTTTCCCTAAGGTTACGTCCTAAGTTCATTTGGAAGGTGATCTTGGTATTCCATCTGAACCAAGTCATCCACTTTTTTGTCTTCTACCCAAAACCCCATGCCACCAGAGAGGTCAGGAAGTTTTGTCTCTGGATGTCCAATGAGCCTTGGCCTTCAACCTACAGAGGACAAAACCCTGCAGAAAATCCCCTATTTTTCTCCTTCGCAAACGCAAAGACTTCGTAAGTGTATTTTCCGATATATTCTGCTTTGCTATGAATTGACCGTGACCCCAACCCCAGAATGTGCGAGAGCACAATTGACTAGAGTCCAAGCTACTTTGATAGTCCAAGCTACATCTTCTGGAGATCTGTGGCATAGCAACAGGGAGCTGTGTGCATAACTTTAGTACACATTACACCTTGGCACAGGCTTCTACAGCGGATCCTCCTTTGGCAGAGTGGTCCTTCTGTCAGTGGTACAGCAGGGTCCCTTGCACCTTTTTTCTCAGTGAATAGTACTTCTGACTCACCTACAGTGGAGTACACATAAGGACCATCACTCAAAGAAGAAAGACTGGTAACTTACCTGGAGTTCTTCGAGCTGTGTGGTTCCTATGTGTATTCCACTACCTGCCCTCCTTCCCTTCTGCTTTGGATCCTTATCCTAGGGCAGGGGTGGGCAAAGTATGGCCTGTGGGCCACATCTGGTCATCAGATCATTTATTCTGGTCCTCAGCTCCTGCCAGGGAGCAGGGTTTGGAGTTTTCCGTGCTCCGGCGCTCCAGCTGGGGAGCGGGGTCGGGGGCTTACCCTCACTCCGCGTGGCTCCCAGGAGGCAGCTGGCATGACCCCTCTCCAGCTCCTGTGTAGTACACAGAGGCATGGCCAGGTGGCTATGCACACTGCCCCATCCACAGCTCCCATTGGCCATGGTTCCCGGCCAATGGGAGCTGCAGGGATGGCACCTGCAGACAGGGCAGCTCATAGAGCCACCTGGCCATGCCTCGGAGCCAGAGGGGAGACATGCTTATGGGAGCTGCTTGCGGTAAGCACCGCCTGGAGCTGCACCTCTGAGCCACGCCCCCCCGTACGCCAACCCCTTGTCACAGTCCTGATCCCCCTCCAAACCCCTTGATCCCAGCCCAGAACCCCCTCTTGTACCCCAAGCCTCTCATTCCCAGGCCCAGCCCAGAGACCACACCTCCAGCCAGACCCCTCACCCCCTCATGCCCCAAAAGCCTGCCCCATCCCTGATCCCCCTCCTGCCCTCTGAACCCATTGGTCCCAGCCAGGAGCACCCTCCTGCACCCCAAACTCCTCATCTCTGGCCCCACCCCAGAGCCCACACCCTCAGCTGGAGCCCTCACACCCCTCCCCAGTACCCCCGCCCAAATCCCCCTCCTGCCCTCTGAACCCATTGGTCCCAGCCAGGAGCACCCTCCTGCACCCCAAACTCCTCATCTCTGGCCCCACCCCAGAGCCCACACCCTCAGCTGGAGCCCTCACACCCCTCCCCAGTACCCCCGCCCAAATCCCCCTCCTGCCCTCTGAACCCACTGGTCCCAGCCTGGAGCCCCCTCCTGCATCACAAGCCCCGCATCCCCAGCCCCACCCCACATCCCTCACACACACACCCTGCACCCCTAGCCGGAACCCTCACCCCCTCCTGCATCCCTTCCCCCACAGTTTCCGTACTCCAATGTGGCCCTCAGACCAAAAAGCTTTCCTACCCCTGTCCTAAGGTTATTCATGACAGAGAAGGAACTGAAGAGGTGGTCAGTCTGCACTGCCCCTTATACTCTTTGTTCAGAGCATGAGGAAGAGAAGGCACATGCATGGACCAATGGACACTGCTAATGAAACATCTTCTGGTCTGAAGTGCATGGAGCACATGGGCACCTTGAGTGGAATACACCAAGGGACCACACACTCCAGATACTGTACAAGGTCAGTAGCCAGTCTTTTCCTGTTTCTTTCACATTTAGCATTGTCACAAATGTCATGATGTCCTTGTCACGATACACATCCATGTGTGGCAGATTAGGTGACTGCAGTGACGTGTTTTGACAACTGTTGGAAAAGAGTTTCCATTTTTGTTCTTGTAGTTGATTTTAATAATATTTCAAAAACAAGGTTCTGGAATAAATTGTGGCAGGCTGGATGGATATCAATCTCATGATCATAGGGATTCCATACATGGCAGTGAGGAAGAATCAGAGTAGGCAATTTGGTGCACAGTTAAGTTGCCTACTGGAGTGTATTGGGCTATCTCCCTTGGCATAAAGGTTGAGGATGCAGGAGTAGGAGGAAGATGGGTTCAGCCTTGGGAGTAGGAGGAAGTAGGTGTAAGGGACATTGGATTAGGAGGGACTGTCTGAAAATGTGAGAATATATCTGAGGAAGACAAAGGGACTAGGATGGGAAGAAGAGTCTGTGGGAGGAAAGACTAAAGCAATTCTGTTTGGGAGATTGTACCAGATACATGTACTCATGGACCTTGTTTAGCCTGGTCTGACCACAGAAAAGGCTACATGGGGAAAAGACTGAATACATTCACAAAGAATAAATTAAAAGTGAAGAGAAAGTTAGACCTGAAAACTTAGTTTTTCACATTCTTAACAAATATTTATTTATTTTTGCCTAAGAATGTGTACAGCAATGTTTTTGAGACCCATGTACCACTTACTAAGCTAGAACCTGATCCAGCAAACGACTGCTCATGGGTAGAGTGAAGTCAGTGGTGCTCTATACAAGCTAAATTCTGTGCTATTCTCTTAATAATACTTAACATTTATATATTGCTTGACACCAGGGTTTCCCAAACTGTGTTCTGCGGAACACTGGTGTTCCGCACGATGTGAATAGGCGTTCCGTGAAAGAATCGTAATTAAAAAAAAAAAAAGTCTTTAAATTTTTTTACTTTTAAATTTGGTATATTGAAGCATAGTTTACAACTCTCTTTGAATGACTATAATTAACATAACTCTTTTTCCGGTTATTGATAGATCTTGTATTGAATATCATGGCGTAAAGAGAACGAGGCACGCAAGCATGTTGACGTCTACCCCTTTCGGGCATGTTTCAGTTAGTGACGTTATAGCCCTTCGGCTTGAGGCTGTGCAAACTGCAGCGGTATGCACACATCATTCTCTTTACGCGATGTTGAATATAACATTTCCTCAACATGTTCAAACCTGTGGGTCTTTATTGTGTGTGCGATAAGCACAACTAAACTAGCTTCGCTTGAAACAATATAAATATTTGTGACAAACAAAATTTGACACAAATCAATATTTCTAAATATTGTTACTAAACCTAATCACCATGGATTTGTGGCTAAAAGAAGGAACTTTGAAACGAAAAGCAAGTTCTTCTGGTACTCCAACTGTGGCCAAAATAAATGAGCAAAATATTGTGACGCTTCAAAGTGAGGATGAACAATCGCAGTCTTTTGTTGCCGAAAAATCTGTTAATGCTAGTGAGTTATCCAAGGTGAAAGAATTTCCACCGAAGTGTATCAAAAAACAAGAAGAAGCAGGTGTTAAAAAGATGAAAATGAAAGTATGATGAAAGTTATTTGTCTTTCGGTTTTATGTGTGTTGGAAATAAAGATGTTCCTGATGTGCAGTGCGTCGTGTGCAACAAGATACCAGCAAACAGTTCATTGGCTCCTGCTCAACTTTGTAGGCATTTGGAAACCAAGCATGCTGAATACAAAGACAAAGATGTAAGTTTTTTCAAGAGGCAATGTGACTCACTTGGAAATTGTAAACTTTTGATGATTAAAATTGCTCAAACACACAACGAAAGTGCAACAGAGGCATCTTATTGAATAAGCTACTGTATAGCGCTTGCCGGAGAATCTTACACTATTGGAGACACACTTATCAATCCTTGTGCGAAAGATATTGTAACGTGCATGTTGAGCGAGCAGTCTGGAAAAAAAATTGGTGCTGTACATTTGTCAAATAATAGTGTTGCACACCATATTACGGATCTTGCCAGTGGCACAGAAAGAGCTAGTTTGCCGACTGAAAATTTGCCATGAGTATTCATTGCCTCTAGATGAGTCCACTGATGTTTCGGGACTTGCTGTACTATTAGTATTTGTCCAATATAGGTTTAATAACATTATTGAAGAGGACCTGCTCTTATGTGAATCTCTGCAAAGCAACATGACTGGAGAAGAAATATTCAACTACCTCAACAATTTTAACAGAAAGCATGAAATTAGTTGAGGAAATTGTATTGATGTAGATACTGACAGTGCTCGGGCAATGATCAGGAAGATGAAGGGAGCTATAATGCGAATCATAAGTGTGGCGCTAGAAAGCACTAAGAGCCATTGCGTTCTATACAGACAAGCACTTGCAGTTAAAAAAAATACTAGCATATCTGAAAATTGTGCTCGATGAAGCAGTACAAATTATCAATTTTGTCAAATCTCAATCATTTCAATCCAGGTTATTTAAAATTTTTTGCAAGGAAATGGGTAGTTAGCACAAAACACTTCTTTTACATATGGAAGTGAGGTGGCTATCCAGAGGAAAAGTGATTGTGAGGTTTTTTAAGCTTCGTAGTGAACTACTAAAAAGAACAGAAGTACTTGTGGCACCTTAGAGACTAACATTTATTTCAGCATGAGCTTTCGTGAGCTACAGTCACTTCTTCGGATGCATAGAATGGAACCCACAGACAGGAGATATTTATACCTGCAGAGAACATGAAAAGATGGAAGTATGTGTACCAACAGGAAGAGTCTAATCAATTGAGATGAGCTATCATCAGCAGGAGAAAAAAAAACTTTTGAAGTGATAATTAAGATGACCCATAGAAGGTTTGAGGAGAACTTAACATAGGGAAATAGATTCAATTAGTGTAATGACCCAACCATTCCCAGTCTCTGTTTAGGCCTGAGTTAATTGTATCTAATTTGCATATTAATTCGAGTTCATTAGTCTCTCTTTGGAGTCTGTTTTTTTGTTGCAAAATTGCCACCTTCAAGTCTGTCTTTGAGTGGTTAGAGAGGTTGAAGTGTTCTCCCACTGGTTTTTGAATGTTTATTGATTCTGATGTCAGATTTGTGTCCATTTATTCTTTTGCGTAGGAGACTGTCCGGTTTGGCCAATATACATGGCAGAGGGGCATTGCTGGCACATGATGGCATATATCACGTGGGTAGATGTGCAGGTGAACGAGCCCCTGATGGCGTGACTGATGTGATTAGATCCTGTGATGGTGTGACTTGAATAGATATGTGGACAGAGCTGGCATCGGGATTTGTTGCAAGGATAGGTTCCTGGTTAGTGTTTTTGTTCTTTGGTGTGCGGTTGCTGGTGAGTATTTGCTTCAGGTTGGGAGGCTGTCTATAAGCGAGGACTGGCCTGTCTCCCAAGATCTGTGAGAGTGAGGGATCATCTTTAAGGATAGGTTGTAGATCTTGATGATGCGCTGGAGAGGTTTTAGTTGGGGGCTGTAGGTGATGGCTAGTGGTGTTCTGTTATTTCTTTGTTGGCCTGTCCTGTAGTAGGTGGCTTCTTGGGTACTCTTCTGGCTCTGTCAATCTGTTTTTTCACTTCAGTAGGTGGGTATTGTAGTTTAAGAATGCTTGATAGACATCTTGTAGGTGTTATCTCTGTCTGAGGGATTGGAGCAAATACGGTTGTATCTTAGAGCTTGGCTGTAGACAATGGATCATGTGGTGTGTCCTGGATGGAAGCTAGAGGCATGTAGGTAAGTATAGCTGTCAGTGGGTTTCCGGTATAGGGTGGTGTTTATTAGGACAGTAGTGTCTAGGAAATGGACCGCTTGTGTGGATTGGCTAGGCTGAGGTTGATGGTGGGATGGAAATTGTTAAAATCACGGTGGAATTCCTTGAGGGCTTCTTTTCCATGAGTCTAGATGATGAAGATTTCATCAATGTAGCGCAAGTAGAGTAGGGGCATTAGAGAACGAGAGCTAAGGAAGCGTTGTTCTAAGTCAGCCATAAAATGTTGGATACTGGTGGGGCCATGTGGATACCCATAGCAGTGCCACTGACTTGAAGGTATATATTGTCCCCAAATGTGAAATAGTTGTTGTGGGTGAGGACAAAGTCACAAAGTTCAGCCATCAGGTTAGCCATGATATTATCGAGGATACTATTCCTGATGGCTTGTAGTCCATCTTTGCGTGGAATGTTGGTGTAGAGGGCTTCCACATCCATAGTGGCCAGGATGGTGTTTTCTGGAAGATCACCGATGGATTGTAGTTTCCTCAGGAAGTCATTGGTGTCTCGAAGATAGCTGGGAGTACTGGTAGCATAGGTCCTGAGGAGAGAGTCCACATAGCTAGACAATCTTGATGTTAAGGTGCTAATGTGAAGTACTGGTATTCTTCACTTCAGATAGTCATTACATTTTTGTCCTGAATTATCTGACAAATTCCACATGGCTAATGAGACTTGCATATCTTGCAGATATTTTTGCAAAATTAAATGAAATTAATCTATCGCTGCAAGGAAAGAATGTGACCATTTCTACTACAATGGATAAAATTTCGTTGTTAAAAAAAAAAAAGTGGAATTCTGGGCATCTTCTGTAGAATAAAATAACTTCGACTGCTTCCCTGCAGTACATGAATTTCTGACTGAAATAAATTGTACAGTCCATGAAGAAGTTTCCAGCACCATTTTACAGCACTTACGTGACTTGCAGGCCTCTTTATTAAAATATTTTCCTACAACTACTGATGATAATGCTTGGGTTCGAAATCCATTTGTAATTACCGCCAAACCAGTAGGCTTTACTGTGCGTGATTATGAAAGCCCAATTAACTTAATTTCTGACTCTAATTTGAAACAAAACTTTAAGGATCTTCTGCTGAATAATTTTTGGAGCACCCTAGTAGAAGAGTACCTTAATGTGGCTAAACGTGCAGTTCGAGTGCTCCTTTTTGCTACAACTTATTTCTGTGAGATATGATTTTCGTATTATACTGCAACACAAACCAAATATAAGAATAGACTTGATGCTGTGCCTGACATGAGGATTCAACTTTCCAGCATTATTCCTAATATTAAGCGAATTTGTGATAGAAAAATGCAGAAACACTAATCCCATTAAATCCAAGTTTGTATTTCTGTTTATAAAAATAGATTTTCCTAGTAAAAATCTAATTTGTTTGGTGTTTGTGTATATATAAAAACAGGTTTTTTTAAGTAGAACATTGTTTTTAATTTTGATTTTTGTACTACTTTATATTGGCTTTCCAGTTAGACGTTGTTAGTTCAAGTTATTGTAAATTTGTATTTTTGCTTTGTTTTATAAAATAAAATATATGTGAGCATAAATAATGCAATTTTTATTTCAAAACCGAAAAAGACTACAAAATAATATAAGTGTTCTGTAATAGGTTAAAAAGAGTTCTGTGGCCAAAAAAGTTTGGGAAACGCTGCTTTACACGTTCAAAGCATGTTATAATCATGAATTAATCCTCACTACATCCGTATGACGTAAGTGGATAAGTATTCTCCCCATTTTACACATAAGGGAAATAGAGGCAGAAATTCTCACCCCCGCCCCTCTTCAGCCCCTTTATGTTAGGCAAAATGGCCCTAAACGCCCTGGCTCCCCTGAAGAACAGTTCTCCCAGGCACTGCAGAAGATAGTACGAGGATCCCTCTTGAGCTCTAGCATAGGGGACTGTGAGGGGGTTGGGATTCTCCCCTGCAGCACCTCCCTCTTGTCGCTCCGGGAATTAGCTCAGTCCATAGGGAGTGCCCTCTCCTGGTGGTGTCCCATCCATCCCTCGCCCTCCGTTGGCACCTGGACCCACGTTGCTCCCTTCTGCTCGCGGCATCCCCTTCAGGACACTGCTCTCCGGTAGTGCCCCCTAGTCCGTTCTCACCCCCTTCCGGGAGGCTGTGTGTGTGTGGGGGGGGGAGCTTAACAGCAGTCCTCCACCTGCTGCAGTGGCCATCCACACCCCAAAGTCTAACCCCTTCCATCAGGGGTATAGCATAGTCCAATATGGCCAGTTCCCACAGCTAGATGCAATATAAGGGGGAAGGGGGGGACCCAGGCCTGCCCGCTACTCTGGGTCCCGACCCACGGACCCTCTAGCGGCAGTCGCCTTGCCCTTCTTCTTTCCCCTCACTTGCTGTCCGCTCTCCGTGGGTCACTTCCCCTCTGATCCTTTGCACCCTTTAGGCCCTTCCCTCAGGGTCTGCAGCCTGGCAGGTAGTGGGCTGGAGTTCCCTTCGGCTCCCCCAAGCCTGCCCAGTACCGCGCTATCTCCGATGCTGGTCTCCTAGCTCAGGAGGACAGACATTCCCTGTTGGAGGTCTGGGAAAGACTGCCTGCTCCTCTCCTAGGCAGCCTTTATATAGTCCTGAGCCTGGCCCTGATTGGCCACCGCTTGCTCAGCCCTCATTGGCTCTCCCACAGGCCTTCCTTGATTGACTGTCTCTCGGCACAGCCACTCTGACCTGCCTTAGCCCAGTCTCTCATAGGGTTGGGGCAGCCGCCCCACTACAAAGACATACCAAGGTGGGGTTGGGCATGGTAGAGGCGGGTTGAGATTGGGCTGCACCATTGTGGAGATTTCGGGCAGCACTGTGTGGTCCATGGAGTAGCCTAAGAGGCTGCCATTAATTTAGGCCTCTAGGGCTGTCTAAATTACACCAGAACTGTCTTCAGTTCCCAGAGCAGCCCAGCATCAGGAGGCTACAAAGGTGGCTTAAATCCACCTTAGCTCTCACCTCTTGCTGGGCTGCAACTTCTGTACCTCTGAGAGCAGGGGTGGACACCTGAGCCTGAGAAGGAGCCAGAATTTACCAATGTACATTTCCAAAGAGCCACAGTAATATGTCAGCAACTGCCCGCAACCTCCACTCCCAGCGCCTCCCAACCACAAGCAGCCCTGCCGATCAGCACCTTCCGCTCCCTCCCCACACCTCCCAATGAGTTGTTTCGTGGTGTGCAGGAGGCTGTGGGGAGGAGGAGCGAGGGCATGGCAGGGTCGGGGCAGGGGGTGAGAAGGGGTGGAGTGGGGGCAGGGCCTGTGGCAGAGCCAGGGGTTGAGCGGCGAGCACCACCTGGCACATTAGAAAGTTGGCGCCTGTAGCTCTAGCTCCGGAGTTGGGGCCTGTACAAGAAGCTGCATATTAACTTCTGAAGAGTCACATGTGGCTTAGAGGTTCAAAGTCACACAATGACTCATGGCACACATTATGTGGATTAAAAGCTGGCTAACTGATCGGAAGTGGTTCTTGGCCCTATGCTAGCTAACATTTTTATCATTAACCTGGGAGAAAACAAAATCATTACTGATAATGTTCGCAGATGACATAAAAATTGGGGGAGTGATCAATAATGAAGAGGACAGGACACTGATACAAAGCAATCTGGGTCTCTTGGTAAGCTGGGCGCAACCAAACAATATGTGTTTTAATTTGCAGCTAAATGTAAATGTATATATTTAGGAACAAAGAATGTAAAACAGACTTCTAGAATGGGCAATTCTATCCTGGGAAGCAGTACTCTGAAAATTTTTTGGCAGTCGTGCTGGACAGTCAGCTGAACATGAGCTTCCAGTATGATGCTGTTGCCAAAGGGCTAATGGGATGCTTGGATGCATAAACAGGAGAATCTGAAGTAGGAGTAGAGGGCTTATTTTATCTCTGTATTTGGCACTGGTGAGACTGCTGCTGGAATAGTGTGTCCAGTTCTGGTATCCCCAGTTCAAGAAGGATGTTGATAAATTGGAAAGGGTTCAGAGAAAAGACATGAGAAAGATTAAAGGATTAGAAAATATGCCTTACAGTGACAGATTGAAGGAGCTCAATCTACTTATCTTAACAAAGAGAAGATAAAGTGGTGACTCGATAGCAGTGGTGCTCAAATTTTCCTGTCACTCCCCACCTTACCAGTAATAGAATCTGTCCATGCCCCTCTCCATTACTTCACTGTTGGCTCAGCAGAGGAGCTTGCGCAGACAGGAGAGCTGGGGACAGTATTGGGGACGAGAAGAGCTGAGGCTAGAGGCGGAGCTGGCCTGGAGTGGAGAGGGAATGAGAGCAAAGTAGGGAGCTGGGCTGGGCTGGGGCTGCCAGCTGGGCCTGAGCTGGGCTGGGGACAGAGTAGGGAACAGATTGGAGCTCTGGCTGGCGGCAGAGCTGGGCTGGGTGGTGCTTCCTCCCTGCCCCTCTGAACATTTTCTCTAGGCCCTCCTGGGGGGGGGGGGCATGCCCCACAATTTGGGGACCACTGATCTATAGGTACCTGCCTGGGGAACAAATACTTGACAATCAGTTTTTCAGTCAATCAAGAGAAAGGTATAACAGGATTCAGTGGCTGGAAGCTGGAGCTAGACAAATTTAGCCTAGGAGTAAGGCATACATTTTTGACACCGAGGGTAATCAACCATTGGAACAATTTACCAAGGGTCATGGTGGATTCTCCATCACTGACAATTTTTAAATCATAATTGGATGTTTAAAAAACCTTTTCTCTAGGAATTATTTTGAGGAAGTTCTCTGACCTGTGTTATACAGGAGGTCAGGCTAAATGATTGCAGTGGTCCTTTCTGGCCTTGGAATGCACGAATCTGAATGTTAGAGCCAGTATTAGAATTTGGGAAGATTCAGCTCCCAATTTCATGATACCCCAGATTGTCACGAAGCAATTATAAACATAAGAATATCCACGTACTGGCATGTGCCCGCATATATTGGACATTTTTCTTAGTGACGAATGACAAATCCTCACATCCATATCGAGAAAATATTTTTGAAAGATTAAACATCTGTGTCCTTTTTGGTCAGTGCTTCAGAAGTGCAGCTAAGTGCGGGATGTGAGTTGTCAAGTTCTAGCTATTCATAAATTTTTCTGATTCTTACAGCTGAAAAGATTAAATATGCAAATGATAAACACATGTAATTCCTGAATGCTTTGAACAAGTACACATGGCCCACAACCCTGCTCAATCTTATTTTATTTCTGGACTCCTAAAAGTTGTTCCTATATTTTGTCTGGAATGGAATGTATTTTGACATTTTAAAACCAGAAATATACCAGATCTTCTACTTGTTTTAACATCAGCTTCTGTTCTGAAATTTAATTTTTAGCTGGACTGTATTAGAGAGCTCTTAAAATAGAGCAGTTGAATTCTCTGCAGAGCTGACTTCCTTTCTGAAAGAGACCTAATGTAAGAATAAATCTATTAAAAGAATGAAAGCACTCTCTCCTCTCCAGTTATGATTGCCTCTCCTTGCTTTTAGTAGGAAGATACCATTTTGTCCTCAGTAAAAATCCTGCTGTGGACATCCCTGAAATATTTCCTTTCAGCTAGCAGAAAGTTTAGGATTTAAGATCATTCACAAGATGCTCTTCATTTTTCAACTATAAACGTTGTTGCCAGTATGTCCATTTTTGATGTGCTGAGTCAGGAGTTTGTTGTCTTCTGGGTGTGTCCTGTATTTCTTGATCATTAATTTGCTTAAGTGGGAAATTTTGGAGTGGAGGGCACATCTAAAACGTTAGCAGAATTGAGTGGTGTGTGCGAGTCAAGTCGACACAAGAGTGAGCCAAATGTGCTGGGTTTTGGTAAAGTGAACCATAATTGTGGCTTTAAAAGATCACAGCTGCATATTTTAAGCATGTTTACCAGACTCTGCAACAGACATAATGTCCAAAACACATGAGAAGATGTATTTACCAAGACTGCTGAGAGTGAAGAAAACAGGCAGAGCTGGAAAGGAAAAAATAACATAGATTGTTTTAGTAGTCTAGTGAAACTGTATTGCTTTGAATTGTTGTAAGATTTAATTTTACATTACCAAGTATAGGATTGGTATTCATTTTAGTGATCATTCATAAAGCTAATGCTCCCCTATATAAGTTATTCCTTTGTAAAGGTAAAGAAACACTATGATTCTGAGCTCTTGAGTTTCCTCCCCATTCTTCCGTTGAATAGGGCAGCAAATCAAGGACATTTCCACAGTCTCTGGGTTTCCATATTTCCTCCAGGGCCCTTGGCTACAGTTGTCGGTATCTTTTCCCAGAGCCCCCCTTCAGGGAGGTTTCCAGTCTGTGCAAGCTAATGCTGCCTTGACATAGATTTTCTGGCACCAATGGCTGTTGCTGCCAGGTTTTCCTGAGGAGTTTGGGATGGGATGGAAATATTCTGAAACTACCAGACTCCAGGATACTGATTGTGCAATGGCTTCTGCGCTAGAGCAGATCTAGTCTCATCCAGACATCGAAAGATTTCTTAGAGCATTGTCTCTGTTAGTTCAGCATTCTGTTATGGGGCTTTCACCTAGTTTAATGTTATTAAATACCCATTTAAAATACTACAATTTGTGTTACTCAGGGTTGCATTTTTAGTGGCTGTAACCTTGGTCAGAAGAAACTCAGAATTGGAGGCCCTAGTCACAGAACCATGGTATTGCTTATTCCACACTGATATGTGGTATTAGAGATCTGGTTTTTATTAAACAAGGCCTTTTGCAAGTCACAGGAATTGCCCTGAACTGGTACATTTGGAAGAAAAAGAAAAAGCAGTCCTGTTGTCCACAGAACCCTCATGGTGTGCTTAAATATTAAAATCCTCTTCCTTCATCTTCTGACACCCAGCTTTAGAGAAGAAAATCACGGATTACAATGTGGCCAAGATGTAGGAGGCTGGCAAGGCAAGATCTCTCCTACTTTATCTGTTCTGATGAGTCTTTCGCTCATAAACTTACCAACCCTTTGGGCTGGATGGTTATAATCCGAAGAAGAAAACCCTTAGCAAGCTAAGAACTTTTCAGGTAAAAGACAAATTTTCCCCTTCTTTATTATCTTTTTATACTTGTTCCCTTTCTCACTGCAGATAGATTTGGCAAATCCCCTGTACACATCAGCTTGCAAGAGGCATAGAAATGGATTTGCTGTCAGGCAGTGTGGGAATATATTCTCATTTTAGAATGGGTTTTAATGTGATTTTTTTTTTTTGTAACAAAGAGATGAAGATCATTGCCTTAGGTGAAGATGAAAGATACAACCAGGAAGTCTCTTTCTTTGACTGAGAAAGGTGCCGGTTAGTCCTGTGTTCTGATTGGAGAGACTTAAGGATCAATTCTACCCACTGATATCTGTATGGAACTTCCACTGAATTGGACCATATAAAAAACTAGCCTTGCCTTCCACATAATAGCAGTTATAGCAAGGTTTATTAGTAGCTGAGTGGGATGGAGCTCTCAGAGGTACAGCTAATTTGGGCCTGAGGGCTGTTCTTCATCCTTGGACTATGCAACATCCTTTTTGTTGACTTTTTTTTTTTTTGATTGTTATTTAAATAAGCCATCCTCATTTGGAATATTCCAGCTCTGGTGTGAGGATTCTTAAATTACTAGGCCACTCAAACTCAGATCTTCACAATGTCATATAATCAACTGTTACTGAACCTAGTTCCTTGCTATTGGTGGCATCCCTCCCAACCAGGGTTTGTGAGGACATTTTGATCTAGAGTCAACCAACCCAGATAGGCAGATATAGTGAGCAGAAATTTTGTTTTTTAACTGTGTTTTGGATTGCTGTTACTCAGATCCTTTAATAGGAAATCCTCCTGCTTCCTTTTTTCTGCAGTAGGTTAAGTTAGTTGAAATGTTTCCTCCCTGTATCTTTCTAGAGAATTTTCATATGGAGACTCTGAAGCAAAAGAATCTGATTGCTAAAAGTGGAGACAAGGAGCTGTCAGTCCAAATGGTCAGAAGTGTATTGGAGAAATCCAAATAGTAGTAAGCATTTCCCTGGCACTACATCCTCAAAAGATCCTGTATAATGTTATTTTTCTCTAATGACGGAATTTTAATACCTTGTAATTTGCTAGACTAGAAAGATGATTTGAAATGATGTAAATCAGGATATTGCACATGAAGAGAAATTTTTGTATAAGGTCACACTTGGTTTGATGAAGTGAGGCTTTGTGGTTGGGTTCAGTGAAGCTAGGTTTTATGGAGCTTTATCCAAAAAGTTATATCAAAGGTTTTTATTGACTGAAGTGCAGCAATGTTTATGATGTTCAGATGTTAGTAAAGAAAATTTGGGGGGAACTTTTAGTATTTCCTTGAACAGCAGGACCCTGTGATCTTATTGCCACTATAACTTGATGCTGGGGAAAAACAACAACAACAGAGGAGAAGAATCCAGCTAGAAGAAGAACTATGTTATGGACAAAATTTAAAAATTAGTGTAATTCGAGTGAGATCAGCAAAGTTTTTCCCCATTGAAGACTGGATGTGTACTAATGGCTTTTATACAGAAGACATACTGCCTGTTAGGGCCCAGTCTTGCAGTTCTTTACTCATGCAAAATTGTAGTTAACATTACTGGGAGTTTTGCTTAAGTAAGGACTGAAAGATCAGGCCTTAAACAGACTTTTCAATACACTTCTGGCTTCCATATAAATTTAATAAAAATCAGCATTTTATTCTGTAAAACATCTGTGAATCTCAATTTGTTTTATGTATTAGCAGAATATTATGGTGCAGGCTTTGTGATCAAAAAGGCCCTTGGCTTGTGTGACACACAACACTGATATCATGGAATGGTATGCTGGTATAGCTGGAATTACATCGGGGGTTAGGGCACTGTATTTGAAGTTTGAGTGATACATACAGACTCTTAGAAGTTGCTCTAAATCAGGCTATGCACTCAAGAAGGTTGTTTCCATGGACATGTGGAATGGTAGGGAGCGGGGTTTTCACATGGGGTTTTCAACACCTACACAGTGCGTTTTGGGGTTGACCACTGAAATGGGTGTGTACTGGGAGGCACCTTTAAAGTTAACCTCTTATTAAGCAAAATCTAGCAGGAGAGTTCCAGGGAGTTTTTCAAAGTCTCGTTATGATCCCCATCTTCCAGAACCCACTCAGACTGTGTTCATACATCACAAATCTCATTTGTTTTGGCCTGTTTACTCCCATCTTTATGGATCATTCAGTATCAAATAATCTTTCTAAGAACCAGCGCTTCCATTAAGAAATTTTTTTCATAAAAATGGATTATGGCTAGCAAAACAATCAGTCCTCTGACTCAGGGCTTGTCTACACTGAGAGATTTTTTTGTTTGTTCACTGAATAGCTGCACTTTGTGCAAAGCCCTGCTGTTGACACACAGAAGTGAAGTGGCTTACTCCGGGTTCAAATTAGAGTAAGGTGTATCAGTCTAACTTTTTATGTATAATTAAATATTAATTGGGTGAGAGAGAGAACAAGAGAGAGACATTGACTCTAGAGCCAATTGGTTGGGGCACTTACGTGGGAGGTGAGTGACTCCAGTTCAAGTCCCTGCTTCAATGAATACTTAAAAGCCATTCCACTTTTTGTAAATAATTAACAGGATCATTTTTCCTATGTTACATTTGATAAAAGGGTGTTTGTGTATAATACGCACATATGTAAGGATATTTTAAGTATGTGCATAAGTGTTTGTGTGTGTGTATATATATTTTTATGTTTGTGTAATTGTATGTAAAATGAATATACAAATTATATTGTCTTTGCTATGCAAAGAGCAAATTGCTTTGATAAAATCTCTCACATTCGACTAACCTGAAGCACTAACATTTTCTACAATTTAAAACAGAACTCTACATGTTTAATGAACTGGCTGATTGACCCTTACTATTTTTTATTTATTTTGAGTGAATTTTGTGCTCTTTAAAGGTGTCTGACATTGAAGATCTTTCTGTTTCCCGGTAGATCAGATACAACATAAACAGCATCAATTTTTTGTCAGTGTTCTTCAGGCCTCTGGTGTAGGGACTGCTTCTAGGGGTGAAACCCTAAAGAATGTCAACACCTACTATAAGATCCTTTTAGACTGCTAGATTGGTGTAAATAGGTTTTGGTATAAATGAGAATCAGAACCTCTAGCCTCTGTTCCACTGTTCCCTGAGTCTTCCAGTTCTTAGCTATTTAGGTTGTTTTTTAATATAGATAAAAATACAGTAATAATTACTGTCAGCTGCTTGCCAGGGTTCTAAACAAGAGACTAGATCATCAGCTGATGTAAATTAACACTGTTTTTCTGATTTATACCAGCTGTAGACCTGGACCAAAATCTTATAGAAAAGTTTGTAAAATTCTGTTCACATGTATCCATACTGACATGATATATGCTATAATGGTTCCAAAGAGTACATTATATTCTATGGAGTAAATGATTCAGAACTTTAATGAACGTAATAGGTCTGAATAAGCCATTATATCAGCTCACTTACAGGAGCCATTTGTTTTTCTTTTCTATTACTACCATAAATAAAAAGATAGGAAATTAAACCACAAAAACCTGTTTCACAGTAACAGAGAACATCGGATGCACAAACAAGAAAACTTGGAGGTAAGGTTGAAACTCCAGGCTGACATTTAACCTTTCGCTCATCCTATTGTGTCTCTCAACTGTAGTTTATACATAGCAATGTTCTGAGACCCCCTGCAGTACTGATTTCCTAATCACTTGTGAAAATCAAGTGTCATAGCAATAAACATCCTGGCCTGATTTCTATTTGGGCACCATATGGAACAAGTACAAGTGGCATATACTTCTTCGTCACTGCCAAAAATCCCTCAGATCCTAGGCATTTGTAGAAGCTGCAAAAATAGCATTAATATGCCCCTATATCTGGCCTAGGATAAGCTTTGTGCACAACCCCTTCACATGCTTAATTCCTCCAAGGAAGAATAATTTGCATGGGATTGGAAGGACGGGGAGGAGCTTTGCATATAGTATGCTGTTTAATTTGGGCAACCATGAAGTTCAACAAGGACAAGTGCAAAGTCCTGCACTTAGGACAGAAAAACCCCATGCACTGCTACAGGCTGGGGACTGTTTGGCTAAATAGCAGTGCTGAAGAAAAGGATCTTGGGGTTACGGTAGATGGAAAGTTGAACATGAGCCTACAGTGTGCTCTTGTAGCCAAAAAGGCTAATAGCATACTGGGCTGTATTAGTAGGAGTGTTGCCAGCAGATCGAGGGATGTGATTATTCCCCTCTATTCGGCACTGGTGAGGCCGCATCTGGAATATTGTGTCCAGTTTTGGGCGCCACACTACAAAAAGGACGTGGAACAATTGGAGAGAGTCCAGCGGAGGGCAACAAAAATGATTAGAGGACTGGAGCACATGACTTATGAAGAGAGACTGAAGGAACTGGGCTTATTTAGCCTGCAGAAGAGAAGACTAAGGGGGGATTTGATAGCAACCTTCAACTACTTGAAGGGATGCTCCAAGGAGGAGGGAGCTAGGCTGTTCTCAGTGGTGACGGAGGACAGAACAAGGAGCAATGGTTTGAAGTTGCAGTTGCGGAAGTCGGGGCTGGATATTAGAAAAAACTTTCTGACTAGGAGAGTGGTGAAGTATTGGAATGGGTTACCTAGGGAGGTGGTAGAATCTCCACCTTTAGAGCTATTTAAGGTCCGGCTAGACCGCACCCTGGCTGGGATTATTTAGGGGAAATGGTCCTGCCTTTAGCAGGGGGTTGGACTAGATGACCTCATGAGGTCCCTTCCAACCTTTTGATTCTATGATTCTATGAAATACAAAAATACGGTACATAAAAACTATACCTACTCTACTGATAGCTGTGTCCCTTCCATTATGTCAGACATGGAGCACTTGCAGAGCAGTCTCTTTGCAATTTTCCTGAGAGGCAGAATCAATATATCTAATTTTGTCCTACTCTTCTGTCATTTTTCTGTGTGCATATCATCTGCCAGAATTTCCCCCATAGGTTGTAAATTGGATGGTAACATTTGTAGAACATGTTGGGATCCGGGTGTATGAAAAGTAGTATCTCTGTTTGTCTGCCTGCCTATCCTTCTTATGCCATCACCTTTGTATCTTAGTACCTCCCATAATTATGAAGTGAACACACAGATATGTTTATTTTTCTCTTCCTTCCAGTCAGCATGAACCTAGCACTCCTTTGTTTGCTTGTTTGTTTTCATGGTGTTACTGTGGTAAAATTAATGTAAGATCACCATCATTGCAGTGTCTAGATGTGTATTGCAAAGAGCCTGCTGTAAAAGTCTGGAGTTTCAGCCTTAACTCGGAATTTCCTTCCTTTTTACTAGCTACCAATACTAAGCCCCTGTCTGTTAAAAAACAATGGTAAGGTTTTAACAACATATCTGCCATTCAAATCAATAGGAATTCCCTGCACAACTTTTGAATATGTTACCCCTAATGTTGTTCTGGTTGATTTCTATAATGTAACTTACATAACTCTTATGTTAAGAGTACCAACAGTGCTTTAGCACTCAGGAGTCCCCAAATCTGCTGAGCATCGGAGTGATGATGAAATAATAGTGTAATTGTCAAAAGGCACAGAAGCAGTGTTTATTACCATAGAAAACCAAAAGGACGTCGAGCCCGAATAAAGATGATTCTGGGATCAAATTGGAAAATTTGGGCTAATCCTGGTTTAATTCTATGGTTTTGTTACTAGTGGAACCCTGCTCAAACCAAGCTGCTTTCCTTCACAGTCTCACCAAACTTCAAACCTTCTATTTTACTTTTCTGTTGTTTGCCATGTGTGTAATATATCTTAATTTTACTGATATATCTAGGTTTGGTTTAGCTGGATGGCCATAGCAACCACTTGATACAGCATCTTTTGGAATCTTATGAATAATAAGAATAACTAGTAAACATTTTCTGAGCAGAAAATAAAAACCATGTGTGTTTCTGGAGAAAATGGTACAGAATTTTTAAAGCATTGCAGTGAGTGAGGACCAAGTGTGTGCATTTAGAGTAAAAATGAAAGAGGTAAAAGGCCTATTCTGAAATAACATGTTATTCTAAATATATTGTTTATGCTGCAGGCTTAAGTGTATTAAAAGTTTCTACTGTGTTTGTGTTTTACCATAATGGGAATTCTTAGGTTAAATGTCTCTGACTGGGTGACCTTTGTTTTGTGTGGTATTCAGATTTCATCAGTAATACTTCATCTTATCGGGGTTTGTAATTACATTTGCATAATAGATTAAAAAGAGCTCTGGGTATATCAGCTGCCATGTGCTACTTCACAGAAGGTCAGAGTCAGTCACTTAGATTAGCTTTATGAGGAGGCTTGAAAGCTGACAGTAGACAGACAACAGGCAGATAGAGAACAGAGTGCAGCTTAGGGAAGAAACATGATTAGTTCAAACAGAATTCAACAACTGGCAAATACTTACTTATTTATTGTTTGTTTTGTTGAAAGCTGTTCCTTTCCCCCCCTGCAGTGTTTATCACAAGAATGCAGAAAATAGATAGCAGTTGCCATTTAGCAATATAATTTTTCTGGCTCTCAAAATAAAATCTTTAACAAAATTAATCTAATTGAGAATTATTTTTTTTCTCCCCTAAATTTCTGCTTTTAGTATTTTTAAATAGTTCCATTCCATTTTATAAAAGGAAAGACAAAGTCTCTTTTTATATGCCTTGCAAAGGCAAACCTTGTGCAGGATAGCTAACTGAAATAGTGCCAAAGGAAGGTTTCATGTTAATGTTACGTCAGTATAGTTTTGCAGAGTTCAGGTCAAATTCAGCAGTGGTGTAAGCAGGTGCATCTCTCATTTGTGGCGCATCTGAATGCCTTAGCTGAATTTGATCGAGACATGATTTTACGTACCATGTAAACCCATTGACTACAGTTGCAAGGTGTGTAATTCAGACCAGAATGTGGGCATTTCTGTTTTAATTATTTTTTAAAAAACAAATCATTGTAAAAGAGTTCTTCCCCCAAATGCCAGAGTGCACTTTCCCACTACTACCCTTCTGTAGTCTCTTTAGCTTCAGATCCATTGATACCTTAGAACAGGGGTTCTCAAACTGAGGGTCAGGACCCCTCAGGGGGTCGCGAGGTTATTACATGGGGGGTCGTGAGCTGTCAGCCTCCACCCCAAACCCTGCGTTGCCTCCAGCATTTATAACGGTGTTAAATATATTTAAAAGTGTTTTTAATGTATGAGGGGGATTGCACTCAGAGGCTTTCTCTGTGAAAGGGGTCACCAGTACACAGGACCGGCACTAGGGGTTTTAGCGCCCTAGGCGCATGGCAGTTTTGCCACCCCATGCCCTGGTCCCGTGGCTCTGGTGGAGCTGCCGCAGTCATGCCTGCGGAGGGTCCACTGGTCCGCGGCTTCGGTGAAGCTGCCGCAATGGTGCCTGTGGGAGGTCCACCGAAGCCGCGGGAGCAGCCAACCATCCGCAGGCATGACTGCGGCAGCTCCACCGGAGCCGCGGACCAGCGGACCCTCCGCAGGCACGACTGCGGCAGCTCCACCGGAGCCGCCTGCTGCCCCCTCCGGCAAAATGCCGCCCACCAATAATCCTGGTGCCCTAGGCGATTGCCTAGGCTGCCTAAATGGAAGCGCCGGCCCTGCCAGTACAAAAGTCCCTGAGAACCATTGCCTTAGTCGAAGGGATATAATCCATACTGGCATTTTAGATTAACTAATCTGTGTGGTTTTGTTTAATGAAAGCAGATGTCTAATTTTTCCTATTGATAACAACCATCATTTATTTTCTAAACATTCAGCTATTCCACATTGAAAGAGGAAATAATAATTTCAGATGAACTTTAGACAGTGTTTAATAGGAAAATGTGTATTTTTCTTTACACCTATAAAAATAAGTATATTGTCTGGCCTAAACACTTATGCAGAAATATTCTTTGTCTCTATCAAATATTCTGATCATTGGATTGATAATAACAGGAATTGTAAGAAACATTTTTATCTTTAACAAGCAATAACCTGCTAGCAGGCATTTGGCTGGTAGTAAATTCTGAAAAGTGGAAACAGCATGTATCACAACTGGGGCTGAGTCAGAGGCACCGAGTATGATTTTTGTCTCAGCACCTTAAAAACAGGAGTGAAGTTCCTAATTATTGAAATTCTAAGTGTTAAACATTATCTAGAGCTCTGCTAATACAACACATGTGGCCTGGGGGTGGGCTTTGATTTTAATTGGCTTTTCTTGTCTCTGTGCTTATTATAAGGTTGAAGCTTGAAAATGGCTCCTCCCTGCCCTGCAGAAGATAGTTCTCAGTTTAATTTCTAGAGAAGGGCAGAGCAATGCTCAAATCTCAGCCAGTGTATAATGGCAAATCCAGTAATCCATCAGGTGGTGATTGATCAAAAAATCACTCAACCCTATAAAAGCAATTGGCTAAAATTATGGTTATTAAAATAGTTCAGAAACACACCTACTTCAGAATTACGTACAGCTGTCACTGAGGATACTTTCTGTGTGTCTCGGTCATTAGAAGTGTAGTAGACAAGTAATTCTACTTAAACATGATGACAACAATTAGATTAACAGTAGGCTAAGTGATTCTGAAAATAGCAACTTCATCCTAGGAGTGGCCTATTACTTGACTAGGGGAAAAAAAAAAGACATTGGTGTCTTTTTGAATATTTAATTCTATTGTTGTTCTTAATGTTCATAAATTGCTTTTACATTATTAGTGAATACTCATTCAATACTATCTCTATTCAGTAGTACTGAGCAGTAGTGTGGGTCTCTTTAAGCAAACTCACACATTTTCTCTCTCCCTTTTTATACCACATTCATCACACTGGTATCTGACTAAAACTTTTCAAATCTACTACATATTAATCCTCTACAAAACATTTAGTAATGCTAGTAATTTAATATCATGGTCACCTACTACATTTTCTCAGATTTTTTTTTAACTTCCCAATATTTATTCTGTCACAGGGTCTTAAAGTACCTTAGTGACTTGACTCAATGGGACTTATGCTCTTATGTCACTTAGGTGCTTTTCCACTAGGCAATCATCATGTTTTGTTTTTTTCAGAATTTTAAAGACTCATAAAATCATCATCCTTGTGTTGTTTGTTTTATTTGTTTGTTTGTTTTTAACTTCAGGTCATTGATTCTTAAACTATTTATTCCTCCTTTACAATATCTCCTTATATCCTGTTACATAAGGACAGCCTTGCACAATTCTACTTGTCCAGGGTAAGAAGCTGTTTTTATTGGGTATATTTTCCGCTGATAATCATCATTATAGTAAAAGGTGAGCAAGTAGATTTTTTTGCTTGAACTTGTAAATATTCATGACAACTTGAAAAGACTGCTTAAACATGAACTGTGAATGTAAAGCACAAAAATCAAACATGGATAGGTAAAATGCAGAGCCGTCCTTAGGATTTATGGGGCCCTACGCAGTATTATTAAACTGGTGCCCCTATGCCCAATGGCAGCCCAAGCTCACAGGCCGGTGGGGGAGGGGGAGGAGGGACAAGACAGCAAAGGATAATGAGATGCCAGGCCTGCCTCACTGTGGCGGAGAGTCACAGTTCCCCGCAGAGACCCCCATACCCTCTCCGTCATGCAGAATGGACATGAAGAAGGTACCTAAAGAAAAGCACTAAAACTTGGGAATAAAAAATGTCAGTCACAGGCTTTTTGATATGCCCTGAAGTTTGTCAGAGATTTAGGGTACGTCCAGACTACCCGGTGTATCGCCGGGTAGTGATCAATTTATCGGGGATCGATATATCGTGTCTCATCTAGACGCGATATATCGATCCCCGAATGTGCTCCCCGTTGACTCCGGAACTCCAC